>NW_027272095.1:887500-1150545 GCF_040938485.1 Diadema antillarum | reverse complement strand
AGAGTGGCTGGCAGAGCACCAGACATACTGTAAACAAGATACTGTCTATTTTATTTCAAAATAAAGAAGGTTTTCTTCCCTCTATGTATTTTCTAGCTTCTGATATCAATGAAATATGGAAGAAGCACAAAGTCATTTTGTGTTGAAATAGAGGTGCCTTTTGCCAAACACATCTTTATGGCATAAATCAAATTCCTTTAAAACACTGGAAATGAGGATGTACATGTAATGCATGTCATTTCAAACTTCGACAGCGTTGTAGAAATTAAGAAAATAAATTGGTGGATCATCACTGTTTTTTTTTTTCTCTTTCTTTGCTAGACTCTCTCTTTGCTAGACTCTCTCATATCGAGCCACTGCAAGGATTATTGATGGCAAGCATACAATTGTTAACTATCTCTATCTCATAATAGTATATGTGACCATGCATCACAAAACCAAGAAAAGGTAGTAGTTTTGTTGGTTTTGTGATGCACGGTCACATACGTTACTGATATCATTATTGCTAGTTACTTGAGCTTGACCCACATGAGGTATGTAATCTCTTGTGTGTGTGTGCGCATGCAAGGATGACCACTTCACTGGGGGTGTGCACAATGACAAATGAAGTATAATCATCAATGGGCAGTTATTTATCTTATTCCATGTGACCTCTATAATTATTATGCCATTTTCCACGGGACAAATTATTTTGCCATTTACTCGAGACAAGACACAGAATTGTTGTCCTGTCTTCAGTTTTTTATTGTGTGATAGACATGGTGCCAGCCAACCTACCTTGGCACACCATTTAAAGGGGCTGTACAGTACTGGTTGAGGTGGGGATTCATTTTTTTTTTTTACATTCCTAAGTGAGATAATGAGAAACCTCTTATGAAATATGGAAGAGCATGTAATTTTAAGAAGGATTCAACGTTTGATGAAAATTGGTTTTCAAGTGGCTGAGATATCCAAAAAAGTGATGATAATAAAAGACTACAGGCCACGCCTTTTATTAAGATCTCTTTGTTTCACCTTGTTTTTCTGATATATCAGCCATTTCAAAACTGATTTTCATCAAATAAACTGTTGAGACCCCTTAGAATTGCATGCTCTTTGACATCTCATAGAGTGGTTTCTGAGTATCTCGCAAAATGTTAAAAGCTAAATCCTCACCTCGACCAGCACTGTACACACCCTTTAAAATAAATAAATGTAATATGCATGGTATTTCCAAATTGCAGTACTATCATTAACAGCATGAATGGTTGCAAATTAGATTTAGCTCTCTTTGAAATACCACTGCAAGTGGAGGATCTTAACCTTGACACTGGTTAAACACTCATGGACTCTGAGTGTTAATTGTCACATGGAAGTGTCTGGGGTAAATGACAGGTGACCTAATTGTCTTCTTGAGAAAATACTTCTCTAGAACCTTTGGAAAGAGTTGATAGCAGAATAGCACCAGAGCATAATATTGCAGTTTAACACTGACAAAGTTTGTTCAAAGTTTTTAACAAACAGAGCAGACCTAAAAACATTAACAAATACAAAAGTGAAACTGAAAACAAAGTAATAACTAATAGCAGCAGAGCCATTTCAGGCTAATGGCAGAAAACATTTGATAAACTTACATTGCTTCTCTCCCCTATTTATAGGTTGCTTATCTCCCCTATTTATAGGTTGCTTATCAACAGTTATACAATACATAAATACCCAAGTGTCTTGTGTGTGTGTTTTTTTTCTCAAACACTAAAGATGGCTTTTCAATAAAACCATCACTCCTGTTCTGCTGAGAACCTTACTTGACGTGTCTGATATCCTTCACATTTGATTGCCAAACATTATACAACCCAACTCTAGACTTCCCTAGACTTCAACTGTAAAAAGAGCTCATCTTCATTTGAACTACTGATACTGATATGCCTCCGCCATAATGCATGGTTCTCCTAATAGGTCTATAGTACAATGTCTTGACAATGTGTGATGACAGTTTCACACAATTGGCAAAATATTAAAATGACAGGTTTGACACAAATGTGCTGAATGTTCACTTTCCTAGAACTAGGTTCAATTGGATGAATGATTAAAATGTCAGAGTGCAGGTATTTGGGGAACTGATGATTTTTACTTGACTTTTGACCCTTTTATAAGTATTTATGCATTGAGTAATTTTCAAGGTATTGAGAAAAAGTATAATTTCAGTATCAAATGGGAAAATAGCATTATCTAAACCTGGCCTTTGACCTTTGACCTCACAGTTCCAAAGAGAATCACTGTTAGGTTGAACATGCATAAATATGTAAGTTTCATGATGATACCTTGAGTTACTTTCGAGATATGGAGGAAAAAGTGCAATTAAGCACTTTCACTTGACCTTTTACCTTTTGACCTTTGACCTTTTGGCAAGAAACTTCCCCAAAAATATATATTGGGTAATACATGCCATACATCAAGTTTAAAAAAAAAAAAAACCTTCAGGCATATTGCATTCTAAGGAAAGTAGTGATATTTTGAGGAGTTGACCTTGACCTTTGACCCCTGACCTTTGACCCCTGACCCCCAACTTCCCTAGATAATCACTGCCCATCGGTACAAGCATATATACTAAGTTCCATGAAGATACCTTGAACCATTTGCGAGATATGGAGAAAAACATGAAATTTCAATTTTTTTTTTCAGAAAATGACCTGTGACCTTTGACCTTTGACCCTGTGACCCTAAAATCCACACAAAGTATTATCCCCCAAGGATATACCCTCATACCAAGTTTGATGTAAAACCACCACACGGTTCTTGAGATATCGACAAAAACAAAACGGGACGGACGGACGGACGGACGACCCGAAAACATAATGCCTCCGGCCACTTCGTTGCGGAGGCATAAAAATGTTAACCTTGGACTTCGGAACTTAGCTTCCGTTGAAAACATTTGGATACCACCAGTGAATCTTCTCAAATGCCTACTTGTAGGTAAATGTGACCTGCTACAACAAAATGATCCGAAAGTCAGCGGAGGTCAATTTTCTAAAAATGACACGACATTATTCCCTTACTCTTCCACTTACATTTCATATGTAACAGAACTCATAAAAGTACTCGGTTGCAGAAATAATGGAGATTTTGAGAGCATGTTGAGTGGTCTGTGAAATCAGCGTTTCAAGAAAATCACCTTCAAAGTTTTCCTTCTGATGTAATCATGATCAAGGGGAGGTAAGACAGTTTTCACCTCTTGACAATACATAAGGTCTGCTCATAGCAACCTCTGCGATGTTCATTTAAGCTTTAAGTCCCAGTGGTCTTCGCATAACCAATCAGTAACCAGGATGCCACGCACTGAGGAATACGTTTACTCCCTCGAAGCTGTTCTTTCAGAAATGTGACTTCTTGCCTTTACTTTGATCACTTTGCTTCAAAATTTCAGCAGATGACAGATGAAACAGCAGATTAAAAAAAAAAGTGCAAAAACTAGAACTTGATGGTTTTGACCAATTTTCATGATCTGACTCCAAACTCGATTTTCTCGACTCAGCCATCAACTTTTGGACCCTGTTGTTGTGGTGGGTCACAAATGTTTCATCAATCAGCTGTGAACATTACCACCGTAACACAGATTCACAATATTGGGTTAACAACCTACAAGTTCATGAATACAAGAAAGTTTAATTTTTGGGGTTTTGCTTTGTTGTGACAGGGAAGGTTGGTATTAAATGTAACTCTTGGTTTCCTGATGAATATAACATGTCTTATTTTTCAGCCATACAGCTTCACTTTGAAGCTTGATAGGTTGATGTGCGGAGGGGTATCATAGACAACCAAGTCATTACTCTAGCACATAATATTAACCCTAAAAAGACTGGGGGGGGGGGGGGCTTTTTAGGCCCCCCATCGACATTTTTGGCGATAAATCTGGAATGTAAAATTCTCGCGCCGTGACGTTTTATGACTTTTTTCTTTTAAGTCTTGCGCAACTTTTGAGACCAAATTCGCGACGCCCGGGTACGCTGTTCTGAAGTTACGCAATATTTTGTAAGTGCACGTCAGACCCAAAATTGCTCAAAAACGTGATTTCATGTACAAATCCAATGCAAATTCTGTTTCTGACCCAAATTCATAAATGTATCATTATTTTTACTTTTACTAATCAAAAACAATTAATTTCATATTGTTTATGATCGAAATAGTGTTGCCGATGATTTCCATCGAAAAAAAAGTCGAAAACAATGAAATACATCATTTTAAAAACAATAAAATACATAAGAAAAAAATTGTGTTACTGCCCTTTTTTTTTATGTAGGCCCCGACATTCAATAAGAATCCTACACAGAATACCTAAAGCAAAAATCAGCAGTTTTGGACCTTTAATTACAGATTAACAGCCATTTGTTAAAATTCATGCATAAATTAGCATAATTAATCTATTAACCCTTACTGTACTGGGCTATTTGACCCCATGAAAATACTGCCCCCCCCCCCTTTGATCTCGGAAACGCAATGTCCGATGAACTTGAAAATTTGCATGCTGATAGATCTTCGCGTGCTGTTGGTGTAATTTATTTTAATCAATTATGGAAAATTTTGCATAATTAGCTAATTAATTATTCATAATGCATATTTTATGCATTTGGGTGATATTTTCATAATTTCAGCCTAAACAAGTACAAAATTAAATGAAAACTGTGTAATAATGAAGAATATTGTTTCCTGATATGTGAAATAAATCAGAGAGAGAAAAAAAAAACTAGAAAAAAACAACTTTTTTGTTTATGTTTTGTATTGTCTTTATCTATTATGTTTTCTATTGTTTTCTATTCCTTATGTATATCATTGTTTCTAAACTTTGCCCAATTTATTTCAGAACAATATAGAAGCATGAACCAAGTGGAAAACCAATTCCTGAGCAAAATTTATAAAGTAATGCAAGCCATGGTCTATTGACAGTATGTAACTCTACACAAATGTATGCAGTGATTAGCCGTTTTAATGACATGCGCATACTAATTGGCCCATAACATCCCCCAGGTAGGTCCGATATGTAAAGTCGCACACACTGATTTTGCGTGAGGACTGAAAATAAGTGAAATGGGTCAACCTAGCAGAACTTGACTTTTTCATATTTTCTGAAAGAGCGGGTCTTCTTCTACATTATGCTAAAAGTTGGCATCATAAAACGGGCAGTATATTGTGTTTTTTTAGCAGTTTATCTCGAAAATCTTTGGTAGAATAGTGTGATTAGGTGTGTCTTCAGAATCCCTTTTTCATTTCTGAAAAACCTTGTCCACACTCTTCACTTTCAACTCTAATAACTTTTGAAAGGATAGTGCTACTGCTTTGAAAGTTGGCATTAATCATGGACAGAATGTGTTTATGAAGTATGCTTAATTTCAGTTTAATTTGATAATCCCTTCATTGTTGTTACTCTAGTGGCTTACTTCCTATTTTTTGTCCCATTCATCGCACAGCCAGCACGGTCTGGTAAAGATTAAGCGCTTGAATAGACACTGTACTTCAGAGCCTCTTTTCTCAGTTCACACATGACAAATGTGGTATCAAAATGTGCCCAAGACTTCAGGGGAAAAAGTCATGATGCGAGAATTCGAAATTTCTAGCGGTCGCGATGCGATCGCCAAAAGTTTGGAGTGCAGTTAGGGTTAAAAATACATTTGAACATTTGTGAAATAATTACCTATTCAGTTTTGTAGATTACCTTGGGGGGGGGGGGGGGGGGGGAGAGCCAAATGAGCCCCCCCCCCCCCCCCCCCCCCCCCGTCTTACGAGGCATCAAAATAGCCCAGTCTTTTTAGAGTTAAGCACATGAAAACAGTTCCTTTACTGCCATTTTGTATCACAGCAGAAAAAAGGCACATACAAGTACACTGTATTCTGTACTGATATAATGCTTTGAAAGCACTACACTGCATTAAGAAAATGACATTTAACATAAAGTCCAAAAGATTAGACTGCCTTGACACAAGGCAGTTAGAATTTCAAACAGAGAAAACAAGAACAAAGACAAAAAAAAAATGGCGAGGAAATGGCAAGACGTCCGTTTGACTCAGGAGTGGTTTCCAAACTTTAGGACTAAACTACAAAATGCTACGTGCTAAAAGTCTGCCATGCAGGATAAAGATAAACAACAAACATAATGACAGGAAAGGAGGCCATTTCCAGGTTGTGCCACTCCAATTTGGGATTGTCACACAAAAATCTCTCACATAAAACTTTAATATAACAATACCTTTGACCTTGGAGCACCAGCAGAGCTTGAAGATCCCACAAGAAAGTATCTGTGACAAAACATTGATCACAACTAGGCACACTTTCATGAAAGTTGTCAGTCCTGACAAATTGTCAGTCTCTGAAAATTTCAGTGAAATCCTTGGTTCTGATTGGTTGAGAAGCTCTGGTCACTGTTACTTTGGCAACAGTCAGAGACTGACAAATTGTAAGGGCTGACAAGTTTCATGAAACGGTGCCATGGAGTAACTTTGTACAATCAATGGTTACATGTGAGTTTGGAATGAAAACTTCAACATGGTACTTCAAATGACATTGGACACCGACATATGATATTTAAAGGGACAGTACAGTATTGGTGGAGATGAAAATTGGGCTTTTAACTTTTTGCGAGATACCAAGAAAACACTTATGATAAAGTACAGAGCATAACATTTCGAAAGGAATTCAAAGTTTATTTGATGAAAATCGGGTTTGGAATGACTGAAACATCCAAAAACAAAGTAAAACAAAGCGATCGTAATAAAGTGTGGGTCCCACACTTTATAAGAATCACTCTTTTTTGGATATCTCAGCCATTTTAAAACCAATTTTTATCAAATAAACGTTGAATTCCTCGTAGAATTACATGCTCTTTCATATTTCATAAGAGGTTTCTCAATATCTCACCAAAAAAGTTAGAAACTTGAAATTAGGTCTCAACCAAAACTGTACGATCCCTTTAAGAAGATTATGTCATCAACTCGGTAAGCACATATCTCACCTGACAACAATTAAAAAACAACAACAACAATAAATTATATAACACAGAAGAGACTGCACGTAAACGGGATGAAACTTTTGTGACAGATGGACAACAGATGGACGCCACTTGGCCCATAATATCTGCAGCCACTTCCAGTTGACAAGATTACAGATAATCTTCAAGAGTTGTGTGAAATGGTCTGCACACTTTCAAAGAGAGGTTACTTTGACTATAAAATCTGCAGATATTCCTACTTTTGTTGTATTGTTTTTTGTTGTTTTTTTCAGCACCAGGTAACATAATTACCACAATCTGATATCCAGTTTAACATTGAATTCATCTTGGCCACTGACTTTACCCACTGAATACATTTCCAGGTGAGTATTAATATATCCTTCATTTTCAAAGCTCCTAATAGCTTAACCATATTTTAACTGGGGGGAGGGGGGGTCAAATTGACCCCCCCCCTCGACGTTTCGCGCCACGATTCCGCAACACGCAAAAATTTTGCCTCATCGTTTCATGACTTTTTTCATTGAAGTCTCCCGCATATTTTGAGACCAAATTTGCGACGTCCGGGTACACCGTTCTGAAGTTCCATAATGTTTCGCATACACATGTCAACCCCAAAACAGCTCAAATTCATGATATCATGTGCAAATCCAATGCCAATTGTGTTTATTGGTTAAATTGATATAAATTAGATTATTCCAACTTTTAACTATTGAAATCAATCAATTCTAGTGTAGATAAGCCTGGAAAACTGCCTGCAACAAATTTTGGCAAAAAAACAACAGAAAAAAAAAGTCGAAAAAAACAATAAAATACATAAGAAATTAACAAAACAATAAAAAACAAAAGGAATTGATTTTGATTGTGCTATTTTTTTACAAGAAAACTGTTTGACGTGTCTTGAGGAATTCTGACACAAAAATTTAGCAATCCTTAATACTGTCTTTTTAATGGAGTTATAGGTGAAAATGTGATTTCAAGCATAAATTTGCATAATTTATCAAAAATAGAAAGGCAATATTATTTTATTGTATGACCGTGTAATCTTGTAGATGACATCTGGCTCTATCTTAAGGCAAAATTTTGCGGCGATCGGTGGCCGAGATCTGAGGGGGGGGGGGGGGGGGGGGTCAAATTGACCACCCCTCCTCCCCCCAGTAAAAACTTGGTCTCAAATAGCCCAGTTAAAATAGGGTTAATTGGCATAGCTTTTTCAGAAGCATTTAGTAATGCATTAAAACTTCACCTATTTGAAAAGTTAGTAATGTGCCTCAGTCCAACAGGAAGGCCATGGTTGTGCAGTTAGGATGAGACGGATTTGGTAATCTCCATTCATTGACAGTTATTTTCCAGACATGGGTGCAGACAAAGTGACAAAGAGAGCATTCCAGGCTTCGTGTCAATCAGTGAACAAAGTATTTTACAGAATACAAAATAACAATACACGTACTTATATGGCTAAAGTAAGAATAGTCACTTGGTTGTAAAGAAGACTTGTCTATCAGCATTGCTGTACACTGTCAGAGCTCTGTGTTTGGCTTTGTGGCACTGAGTTCACGATGGCTGGTATGTCCTCGCCCTGGACTTTATGCTTGAACATGTGGCTTGTGTAGTTCTGTTGGATGGCAAACTTTTTGCCACAAATCTGGCAAGAGAACGGTTTCTCGTCCGTGTGCTTGCTCCTCGTGTGCACTTCAAGCACGTACTTGGCAGTAAAGCCCTTCCCGCAGACCAGGCAGACGAAGGGGCGGATTCCTTTGTGGCGAAGCTCGTGCTTCTGGAGGGGCACCTTGTTGGTGAAGCCCCGGTTGCAAATCGAGCAAAAGAAGCGCGGAGTCCGCGTCTGATGTATCCTACGCTTGTGGTCGCGCACCCCTTTGCGGTCGCGGAAGCCCCTGCCACAGAGGTCACACTTGAAGGGCTTCAGGCCCGTGTGTTCCCCCTGGTGGTTGTTGAGGGCGCTCTCCGACGAGAACGTCCGAGGGCAGAGGGAGCAGCGGTACATGCGGTTTTGTTCGTGGCACTGGTAATGGTTGAGGAAGCTGCACTCTGTCATGAACATGCGCGGACAGAGGTTGCACTTGTAGGTTCCTTTCCCCTCGTGGGCCTCCTTCTCGTGATGGACGGCTCTCGCTCTGCAAGTGTACGTCCTAGGACAATAGCGACATTTGAATGGTCGCGGCTTCGCATAGTAGCTCTCAACCTTTCCCAGCATATCCTTTGGCCCGTCTGACTGTGCCTTGCCTTTTGTAAAGGGTTTACGGGGTTGTTGATTATGCATGTCGCCCTCTACTGGCTCTTCTGATGAAGCGTTTTCTGATGACGGAATATCTTCTCTGGGATATTCTCTTGCCTTTTGCATTCTATACGTCTTCTTCTTTTTCCACAACTCATTGGAAACCTTCATCCTCCGAACATCCTTTGACTCCCGGTGGGCCTTTTCGTGGCGACTTAGATCTCTTTTTGTCGGTAGTACGGCGGAACAGATTTGGCACTTGAATCCGGCGCTCGGTTGCACGTCGTGAACATCGCGATAATGCCGAAAGAGGCAACTCTTTGCCTTGTACGACTTGTCGCACTTGCTGCACTGGTGCGTGCTTGTGTCGTGCTGAACCATGTGCCTAACAAGCGCGTAGGCAGTGTTCAGTTTCTCCCCACAAACCTGGCAGGAGTGCTCCTCGGTAACCTCGTGGAAGCGCATGTGTGCCTCCAGCCGGCCCTCCGTGGGAAAGTTCTTCCCACACACCTTACAGACGAATTTCTGGCCCGTGGCCTTTGCGTTGGGCAGTTTCTTACTGTTCTCCCCTGTCTCTCCCTGGGGAGGTGGGACGTTCCATTCCTGAAGCTTGCCCCTGGTCTTTGGCTCCCACTTGATGACTGGCCGCAATTCATCTGAGCAGGCCGAGCTGTGGTCAAACTTAATGTGGCGAAACATACACTTTGCTGAAGGCAGTTCAACACTGCATGACTCACAATGGAACTTGGCCTTTTCTGTATCAAAAGAGAAAAAGAAAAGATCACAATGTTAAGAAAACTAGAGCACATGAGGGAAAATAAGTTATCAAAACTAAAAGTGTAGTTGTACAATTGTAATGCTATTTAGTACTACCACAAGGAATTCTGTGCTGAAGCAGGTTATACTGAGGCTTTTTTTTTAATGCCTGTTGCTTTACTCTTAATGGGAGATACACAACTGATATGACTGGAGAATCTGTGACACAGCTGTTGTAGTAGATAATGTGTGGAGTTTGCAATTAGCTCGGGGGGCATTCGAGCACTCTCAAAAAAGTGACCCGAACAGTACCAAACTCGCACAAGAGGAGCTCTCTAATTCTCCGATGTGCTTCAAAGGGGTACCAAAAGGATACCATATGTTTGCATATGAAGAATGCAGGTAAAAAGGCACATAGGTCATATGTGCCTTTTGTTCAGGACATCTGTGAGTAGTTTAAAGTTTAATGACCCTCTTGCAACATAATGCATGAACCACTCTAAAAGTAAAATATGTGACCCTGCACCACAAAACGAACAAAAAGTTGCAACTCATGGATTTTTAGTTAAGGTCATATTCTGAAAGAGCAGACTCTAAGCTTTAAAGTGATACATAACTCAATCCAAATGGACTCTAAATATTGGAAAGAAAGTACCGGTACACACCCTGGATAAGTGTGAACTAAGAAAAGAGCCTCTGAAGAACAGGGTCTATTCAAGTGTTTAATCTTTACCAAGCCGCGCTAGCTGTGCGATGAATGGAACAAATAACAGGATGATAACCACCAAGGCAACAAGAATGAAGGGATTAACAGATTAAGCTGAAATTGCGCATGCCTCATCATCACATTCTGATGATAAATGCCAACTTTCAAAGCAGTAGCCTTATCCCTTCTAAAGTTATTGGAGTTGAAAGTGATGAGCATGACAGGGTTTTTAAGAAATGAAAAGATGACTCTTTAAGAAACACCTAATCACACTATTCCCCTAAAAATTGTTCCAGAAAAACTGCTCGATAACCTAATTTTCTTTTCGTCTTATGATCCCACACTTTAGTATGTTGTAGAAGAAGACTTGCTCTTTCAGAAAATACGAAAAAGTCAAGATTGGCTATGTTGACCTATTTCACCTTTTTCCCGTTCTCACACAAAATCAGTGCGTGCGACTTTTTGTTCATTTTGTGATGCACAGTAACATATGAGGTACGCATTCTGAGCAGAGCGCCCGCACGCTCCAAATATAGCACAGCATGGTATAGTTTGCTTTGGTTTGCTTTTGAGCGCTTGAACACACTCATGGACACTCGGTTTGGGGTCTCAATGCTTTGTAGCTCAATATAATCATATTTAGAAATACCTCATCAAAACACGGTCAGATACATGATCTTCTTGTACATCTGAAATGCTTCGTAATCTCCACTATTCTTACTTTAATAAAGACAGGTGGCTCCGTCAGCAAGAACTGACTCTTGAGTGATTGCCACTACAGTTATTTTGAATAGCATACACTGTAGCATAACTTGTATCTTTGTGAATTCTGAATGAATGTCCATATCATATTAATTGCAGTATATTGCTCTGCATTTCATTGGAAATGGAATTGAAAATGGACGGAACTGAGAATGCAAATGATTGACTGACCTCTTACCAATGTATGCTATGTATTTTCTACAATATTTACAATGTTTCCTCTTCCCAGACACACACAGCACACATAACATTATCATAATATCTGCAATTTTCAACAAAAGCCTGGGAGAGAGCCTAGAGCACCTTTGTTGTACTTAAGATCTTCCAGTGCTGTCTTGAAGCCGATGCTGCCGGCGTACTCATCACAGTAGAAAACCCTGAGCTCACTTCCTGGTTCAATGTACTTTGCAGCCCTGAAGTAGACGTGGCCGTACTGTTGGAATGCTTCCACATTAATCTCTTCCGTGGACGAAGCACATTTCACGAACGACATCCAATTCCTTTGGTCCTTCTTCTTCCCGTCCATGTAAAAGTACACTTTACCACCTGTACAAAGCTACAATCCGGGGGAAAATCAGAAAAGGAGGAAAAGAGATGGAAAACAGCGAGTGAAAAAAACAAATAAATGCTGCTGCAGATATAGTTTTATCACATTCAACCTGTTTGTTTGTTGTTGTCTTTTGTTGTTATATTTTATACAATGATAATAACATCTTATCTATCCAGGGTAGCCTCTTCAACATTGCCACTGCTATACCAGAGGGCCCTGCCATTATTATTACCCCAGCACTGCTAGGTACAGATTTATACACCTGGGTCAAGAGACACATTGTGGGAAAAACATCTTGTCCAAGGACATAACCACTGGACAGGAATTGAACTTGGGTCCTCCGATTGGGAGGTGGGAATCTTATCCACTATGCCACACCACTCCAATTGATATTGTTGAAAGATATTAATTGAGGTTTGGAAGACATGAAGGTGCTGCAGTGATGTGATCTTCAGGGAGACACAATAGATTGCTAATGTATCAATCACATTTGTGTATAAACTTCAATATTCAAAGATGATAAACACGTAGTAGAAGATGACATAAGATTAATGTATATTGTATATTTACTTACAGTCATGACAACTGAATTCAAAACAAAGGTTTCATTCTATTTTGTATGCAAACTTTATAATATACATGGTACATTTGTAGCTCAGTGTTAGTTGGAATGACCACAGAGTACACTATGCAGTCTATGCAGGAACCTGGCTGGAACTGGAAATTCAAGTACTTCAACCCTAACATTTCACGCTATAATTCTGTAACGCGAGAAGGCCTTGTCGTGAGGCTTCTTGACTTTCGTCGCCCAAGTCTCGCGCAACTTTTGAGTCCAAAGTTGCAACATCCGCGCATACTTTTTCGAAGCCACACCCATTTTTGTAATGGTATGCCGCCCCAAAACGGGAGCAATTACGTGATTTTGTGTACATTTCCTTTGAGATGGAAAACAGTGCTCTGTCATGAAAGTCATGAAAACCTGATTATTTTTACAAATCACTTTCATTGATTGATTTTATGCTAATTATAGTAGAAAAGTGGTCAGTGACAATTTCCAATTAAAAAACAAAGAAAAACAAAGGTTGAAAAACAAAGAAATACATAAGAAATTCTGAAAACAATAAAATACATTTATAAGATTTGAAATGAGTTTGGAAGTTTTTGTGATGTACAATTGTTGAATATGTTAAAACCGATTTACAGACCAAAAAGTGGACTCTCAATGCTTTTAATTAGGCTAAAATATGATCTTGAGCTTAATTTACATAATCAATTCAATAAAATTAGAAATTGTTTCAAACAAGGCAATCGCCACATTGTGTCTCGCCCATTCGCGTACAAGGAATTAATATTTTTTATAACTCCCAGAAGTTAATTGACCTGCTTATGACCTTTAACCTTGTGGTGACCTTCAACACCCTAAGGGACATTTACCATCCAAGTTTGGTCACAAACGAACAAAGGGATCAAAAGTAATGAGTCATAATCGAAACGCGCCATAAAAACTTAACATTGGGCCCTAAAAATTTGTTGACCCCTTTCTGTGACCTTTGACCTTGTGATGACCTTTAACTTCCCAAGGGACATCTTCCGTCCAAGTTTGGTCACAAACGGACAAAGGAATCAAAAGTTATGAGCCATGAACGAAATGCGCCCTAAAAACTTGTAACATTGGGCCCTAAAAGTTCGTTGACCCCCATCTGTAACCTTTGACCTTGTGGTTACCTTCAACTTCCCAAGAGACATCTACCATCACCCAAGTTTGATTGCCATTGTAGCAACATGTGCTGAGTTACGTGTGATAAGAGAGTCTTGCAAGTAAACTTTAACATATGACCTCAAATGACCTTTGACCTTATCCTGTGACCTCTTACGGCACCATAACATGAAGGTACCCCCAGTGCATCCATCACCCAAGTTTGATTGCCATTGTAGCAACATGTGTCGAGCTACGTGTGATAAGAGAGTCTTGCAAGTAAACTTTAACGTATGACCTCAAATGACCTTTGACCTTATCCTGTGACCTCCAACGGCACCATAACATGAAAGTACCCCCATTGCATCTATGACCCAAGTTAGGTTGTAATCCAAGCAACTTATGTGAAGTTATTTGTCAAAAGAGAGTCTTGCAGGTAAACTTTAACATAGAAAAGAGTGTCTTGCACATACTCCTTAATATATGACCTCAAATGACCTTTGACATCATCACATTACCTCCGACAACATCATAACATGAAGATACCCCTAGTGCTTCTATCACCCAAGTATGGCTGCCATTGCTGTGACAGTTGCCAAGTTATGCATCATAAGAGAGTCTTGCAGGTAAACTTTAACATTTGTGACGGACGACGGACGACGGACGACGGACGGACGACGGACGGACGCCGGACGGACGCCATCTGGATCCCTTAGTCTCGCCTTCACCTCCGGTGGGCGAGACAAAAATCTAATGAAACAATCTTGTAGATTACGACGTTGGTGTCACGCCTGCCAAATTCTGTCACCATCGCACCAATGATGGCCGAGACTTCGGGTAGGGGGGGTAATTAGTTTTGACAACTACTTAAAAGGGTTCTAATATTATTTGAAGTTTCCAATACATTCTTGAAATCTTGTGTTTGTAGAACCAAAATTCATAGCTATGAAAACAAGAACAAAAAATGCAAGAAAACAACTAGAAATGTCGCTACGGCGACTGATGCCTCCGCCATAATGCATGATTCTCCCAATAGGTGTATAGTACAATGTCTTCACAATGTGTGATGACAGTTTCACATAACTGGCAAAATATCGAAATAACAGGTTTATCAGAAATATCTTGAATGTTCACTTTCCACGAACTGGGTTTGCTATAATTGTCTATTAAAGAGTGCAGGTACACATATTTGGGGAATTGGAAATGTTTACTTGACTTCTGACCGACCTTATCATAAGTTTATGCATTGAGTATAATTTTCAAAATAGGAAGAAAGAGTGTAATTACCAGTACAAAATATATATATTTTTTTCATTTAAACCTAACCTTTGACCTTTGACCTTCTGGCTGGAAATTTCCAAGAGAATCTCCATTAAGTAATACATGTACATATATCAAATTTTAAAACTAATAATGCAATCATTGCATATATTAGTACATGCGTATATGAGGGAAATGTTAACATTTTGAGAAGTTGACCTTGACCTTTGACTCCTGACTATTGACCCATGACCCCTAAATTCCCTAGATAATCCCTACCAGTCAGAACATGCATGTACCAAGTTCAATCAAGATACATCTACATTGAACCATTTGTGAGAAAAGTGATATTGCAACATTTTCACCTAACCTTTGACCTTTTGACCTTTGACCTTATGACATGAAACTCTCTCTGGAGAATCTTTATGCAGTAGTACATGTCTACACTAAGTTTCAAGAAAATAACTGCAGGCATTGCATAGATATGGGGGAAATAGCAACATTTTTAGCATTTGACCTTGACCTTTTGACCTTTGACCTCTTGTCAATGTCACTAAAATCTACTCAACTAATTGTCCCATCATACATCATCCTTGGACCAAGTTTGGTGAAAGCTGCTTCATCCAGTTTTGAGTTATCACGTAAACAGATAAATTTTAGGATTTGACCTTGATCTTTGACCTTTGACCTCTCTCCGATTTCACTGAAAAACTAATCAAATAATTGTCCCATCATACATCATCCTCCAACAAAGTTTGGTGAAATTTGCTCCATACAGTCTTGAGTTATCGCGTAAACGGATAAATTTCATGATTTGACCTTGACCTTTGACCTTTGACCTTTAGCCGATTTCACCTAAAATCTGATCAAATCATTGCCCCATCATACTTCATACTTGGACCAAGTTTGGTAAAATTCCAGTAAATATTACTCAAGTTATCGCGTAAACGAAAGCGGACGGACGTACGTACGGACGTACGTACGGACGTACGTACGGACGTACGTACGGACGTACGGACGGACGGACGGACAACCCGAAAACATAATGCCTCCGGCACCACTACGTGGCGGAGGCATAAAAACAAATGAATCCAGTAGCATGGTAGGTGTGGGTATTGGTACTATAACCAACCAGAAATATTTGCACACCTGCAACTTTCATGATTGTCTCAAGATGAAGCCACAATTTGCAAAGGTAAGATGTACGCAAAAATTCTTGTCCACACAATGTATACTAGAATGCCAGTGGCAACACTGCTTTGTCCTGTAAACTTCTGTTAAAGGGGACGGCAAGTAACTGATCAGTGGGAATCAGTGGGAATGCTAGGGGATGATTGTTCTGAGCCTTGTGGGATTAATTTAAGAGTACATCATATATCTATTGTTGTGTGAAAATTATTTGCTTCAGAATGGTCTCATATTCAAGTAATGTGCAGTTTAATGTTTCCAGGTTAGCATGCCTGTGCAGTGACAAGGCGATTCTTAACGGGCGGTTAAAAATTGCCCTGTCACTATACAGGCATGCTAACCTGGAAACATTAAACTGCACATTACTTGAATATGAGACCATTCTGAAGCAAATAATTTTCACACAACAATGTACTCTTAAAGGGGAATACTGAAGAAATAAAATTATATGAAATCAAAGAGTGGGACACATAGAACAATTTGTCGTTTACATCGTTTAAAATGGCCTTTTTGAAGTGGAGTTAGAGGATATTGAAGATTTACACCTGTCACCCCCCCCCCCCCCTGAAATCTAGGTCACAGCGTAAATTTCGAGGCTTTGCCGATGACGTCATGGGGTGAAGGGAATCGCGCAAGGTCTTGAACGCCGCAGGCCCCCGCGCCCATAATGCATGCATTGTATTTTATATACAAGTTGTAGATAGTATTTGAATATAAAGTTTTGAAAGTTTGTTTTTCGATAATGCGCGACATCGTACGTTAACCCTAACTCACCTGGGGGGGCCATAATGGCCCCCCCCTCGACAAATTCCGCGACCATTCCGCCGCGCAAATTTTTTTGACCGCGCCGCTCGCTGACTTTTTACTTTCAAGTCTCGCGCAACTTTTGAGACCAAATTTGTTGCAACCGGGCATACTGTTCCGAAGCCACGCCCCTTCAAAAAATTTTCATCCACCCCAAAATTGCTCAAAAACGTGATTTTGTGTACAAAGTCAATACAAATTGTGTTTTTTCAATTAATTCATATAAAGATTCATATTTTTTATTTTAATGGCTGAAATAAATTCATTTTAGTATAATTATGCTTCTAAAGATGTGTATGACAAATTCTGCTGAAAAAAACAACAAAAACAAAAGTTCGAAAAAACAAAGAAATACATTAAAAAATGATAAAACAATAAAAAACAAGAAATTAATTTTGATACTGATTTTTTTTTCACGCACAAATGTTCGGAATGTCACTAGGAATATTTACAACAAAAATCAGCATTCCATAAGCTTTTATAAGCCAATTACAGACGAAAATGAGGTTTTTTGCATATATTTGCATAATTAATTAATTTAAAATAAAAAATGCAAATTTTTTGAAAATTTAACTTAACAGTCTTGTAGATTACACCCGGCTTTATGTTCATGCAAAATTTTGCGGCGATCGCGTGATCAACGGCCGAGATCTGAAGGGGGGGGGGGGGCCATAATGCCCCCCCCCCCGCAGGAATTCAAGCTTGCTAAATAGCCCAGGTAAGTTAGGGTTGAGGCCAGTGATGATCAGGATGATTTCTTTGTGGAATTTGAATGTGGAAGCGATGATGAACTGAGTGATACAGTATACACTAGTTATGATAGCGATGATGAAAGTAGTGATAATGACCCGGGTGAAGTTGCAGAGATAGATGTTGATGACGAGCCGCATGGCGGGGCGCAGGAGGGAGACGCTGCGGGCGAGCTAGTGGGGAAGGCCCAGGGCAGTCCGGTTGAAGTGGACGGACTTAGTGGAGATTGGCAGTACGAGCCCTTGCCACACGGCAGGCCAGGGGACAATGTTGGTGACGCAGGACCAATGCCAGATAGACTTCAAAATTTAGATTGGTAAGAGTTGTTTTTATTCTGAACTGAAAATGAACCGAGCTTAGTGCTGACTTGAACTCATACTTCAGAGCAGCATTAGGCCTAACTGAACACAGCCCAGTCGCTGTAAGTAGCGCAGCGTCTGGTCGGGCTACGTATTATCATATCTTATCACATCACACTCACTCCGTACTCCCGTTCACAGCTCATCAGCATTCTATCTAGCTAGGTACATAGTACCCTCACAAATTCACTGCACGATCCATTCATTACTTCACAGAGTCGATCAAAGTTTTATCACTATCGATGAAAATCGCAGTACTCTGTATCGTTTATTTTATCACCAGATAGGCCGGCCGGCCGGCCTAGTCAAGACTTCGACTTAGTTGATGCCCGCGCATTGCGTGGTATCTAGTGTTAGCGATCCACGTACGCCAAATGTTTAGGGAGGTTTTTTTTTTTAAATTTTCGCCAATTTCGTGAACCTGGTGCTTTTTGCGAATTCAAAAACACGAGAAAATATTAACTCTGATCTTTCTGTATATATTTCCCCCTTCCGTAGTGTACTCCACAACCGCGAATTTAAGCACTCGCGAAATTATTGGCAAGTCCCGATTCGCTAAATATTATGGCGTACACAGCAGTAGTACTACTGAGGAACTGCTGATATAGTACATTGTACGTACCATTACCAAAGAGGTACGAAGCCCAGGTTTCCTCCGCTCTTTGATGCACGGAGGCTACTGCACTGCGACATACGCGGCCGGTGATGGGCGCATGCATATGACGGATCGACTACGAAGCACCACTACAGGCACTAGGCCTGACAACTTCTGTATTCGTGGCCTTAATAACACGTAACAGACTCTATTTGAACAAAGAAATGTGTGATTTCACAGGAGACTTGAAGAAGAAAACAATTTTACTTCATTTTTTATGACATTCTGATAAAAAATGTCTTGGGATTTCGGAATACGAGCCTCGACATCTCGCTCTCATCGAGAGCATACATAGATAAGCTTAGGCTGTTGTGTGATACTTCCGGGTTTGCCCTTCACCCCATGACATCATGGACACGCCCCCAAAATAACCACGGATCTTCCGATTGAGCATGATTAAGGATACAATTTTTCTAAGCAGCCGTTCTCCAAAACGCAATTTTATAAATGGATGAATGAAAGGCCGCTGTGTTTAACATGCTCTAAGCTTGAAATGGGGGAATAATCCAACAAAATATGCGTTTCCTTTAGTATTCTGCTTTAAATGAATTCCACAAGGATTGGAACAATCATCCCCCAGCATTCCCACTGATTCCCACTGATCAGTTACTAGCCATCCCCTTAAAAGGGTGTGTACAGTTCTGGTCGAGGTGTAGATTTAGCTTTTAACATTTTGCGAGATTCAGAAACCACTCTATGAGATGTCAAAGAGCATGCAGTTCTAACGGGTATCAAAAGTTTATTCGATGAAAATCAGTTTTGAAAAGGCAGAGATATCCAAAAACAAGGTGAAACAAAAAGATCCTAATAAAGTTGTGGCATGTACAGTACGTAGCCTTTTATTATTAACACTTTTTTGGATACCTCAGCCATTTGAAAACCAATTTTCATCAAATAAACGTTGAATCATTCTTGAAATTGCATGCTCTTTCATATTTCATAAGAGGCTTTTCATTATCTCATTTAGGAATGTTCAAAACATGAATCCCTACCTCAACCATTACTGTACAGTCCCTTTAACTGCATGCCTGACCAAAGCCTACCAATAATGGTCACAGGTTTACCTCCCATGCAGTCTCTTTCGTGGCTCCATTCTCCTCGTCCAGGAGGTTACCACCGTAGGGTCCAAAGACCACACCCTTCTCCACCTCACTCCTGGCAACCACACCCAAGATGCTTTTTCTCTCAGCCTGCGAGGTCTTGAAGGACAGGATCTCCGGCAAGCGAAGACCAGTGAACTTCCTCGCAGACTTCGCAACGGACAGATCCTCTGGCTGTGAGGTACTGTTGGTGTGCGGTCTGTCCAAATCTGGCCCCCGGTCAGTGCACTCAGATGGTGCCGCTGGCTCCCGGGTTGATGACGGAGCCTCCTGGGTTCCTGCTGGTGGGTCCCGGGTTCCTGCCGGTGGTGCCCGGGTTCCTATTGGTGATGCGCGTACTGGTATTGGTCCTGGGTGACTGGCCTTGGCGCCGGAGCTGGATGCCGCACTTTGTTGCAGTATTTGACGAGCTGAGTTGCTTGGCGGTGAACTGGAGGTGCTGGGTGGTGTCAGGTTGCGACGTGGTACTGCTTGGAGCCGCTGCATCTGGTGTGCCTCAGTGGGAGAGTAGCTATGCGAACTCTGGTCGGTGGGTTGCACCAGCACATTAGGGCAATGCAGCATTGGTGTTGAACCTGGAAGACGGTGGATTATGCCATTATCCCTCAGCACAAAGCGGTCTCTTGTGGTTTCATTTTTTATTCACTGACGTTAGCATTTTTTAGACAACTTGTTTATCAATACGGTGTGCAAAACTGCATTAATTTGAAGGGCTTAGTGAATACATTGATGGTAACAACCAGGCAAAGAAATAACACATTTTCACCCTGTACTTACTGCATGTGACACTCACATACAATCCCCTTTGTCGTTGCAGTTCTGTGTTTGGCTCTTGATGTGCCATGGTGGAAACCCCCTGTGTGCCACATTATTCTGAGATGCTATTTAAACATAGTCATGCTTTGAGATAACATTCTTTTTTTTTCAAGTCTGTGTAACTTTTATAGATTTCTGTTGAGCTGGACAAATAGTGAGTAAAGTGAGTAAAAAAAAAAAAAACACCAAGCTTTGGTTTGATGTATTATTTTATGACAAATCTATGACTGGCTATCTTTCACATTACCGGTAGCTATTGCTAGCATGACTTTTGCACACAAAACAGTAACAAAAACTTTACACGCAAATCCAGTACAGAATACCGCTTAATAGTCAATGACCACTTGATAGTCAATGACCACATAAAATGCAAGCTGTATGAGAGAGGAACTGAATCACCAGAAATGATTTTATTGTACTGTGGCATTCGGCGATTTATCGATCGGTTTAGGTGGGTTTGTGCGTTTGAGCAGAATATGCGTAGTTAGCACATAAAGAGATAAAAGAGTAGCAACCTTGGGTAGTTCAGCCATGAAAGCATAAGGTTGAGTATTACCTCTCTATTAAGTCAAAAATGAAACTCCAATAAGACAAAATTGAGTTGATGAAAGTGCTTCATCTCTCAACAAATGCAAAATCTTGTTCCATAGCTCTAGTGAAGACTTTAATAACTTCCTGTGCAGGTAAAAGACATCAGTGGGAGTGTGGCTCAAAACTGAGGCCTAACTACAGTATAACGACTACACCATAATAATCATCATACACATAGAGGGTACAGCACTCTGAGGGATAAGGCAGGTTTGATGAAAAGCCTATGAGTGGTAGACATTGGTGGTTTCATCATCATGTGCTATCCACAATTGCATGATGAATATCTGCAAGGTCAATAATGAAAGCATGCAATGATACTTTTTAGGGAATGCCATGTGATGAGCAGTAAACTTTTGGATGGTAAATGTCACTCACAAAAGTTTCTGTAAGATGCTGACAGTGTTATAATCTACCACTACATTGCCATGCAACTGTGTATAAATGTGACCGTGCACCTCATAACGAACATAAAGTCGCACACACTGATTTTGCGTGAGGACTGAAAATAAGTGAAATGGGTCAACCTAGCCGAACTTGACTTTTTCATATTTCCTGAAAGAGCGGGTCTTCATTTACATTATGCTAAAATTTGGTATCATAAAACAGGCAGGAAAGTGTGTTTTTCAGCAGTTTATCTAAAACATTTTTGGTAGAATAGTGTGATTAGGTGTGTCTTTAGAATCCCTTTTTCATTTCTGAAAAACCTTGTCCACACTCTTCACTTTCAACTCTAATAACTTTTGAAAGGATAGTGCTACTGCTTTGAAAGTTGGCATTAATTATGGACAGAATATGTTAATGAGGCATGCTTAATTTCACTTTAATCTGATAATCCCTTCATTGTTGTTACTCTGGTGGTTTACTTCCTGTTTTTTGTCCTATTCATCGCACAGCCTGCACGGTTTGGTAAAGATTAAGCGCTTGAATAGACACTGTACTTCAGAGCCTCTTTTCTCAGTTCACACTTTTCCTGAGTTTGTGCTTTCTTTCCAATATTTAGATAGGTTAGATGAGTCCATTTGATTTTAGTTATACATCACTTTAAAGCTTAAAGTCTGCTCTTTCAGAATATGGTCTTAACTAAAAATTCATGTCTGGCGACTTTTTGTTTGTTTTGAGGTGCAGGGTCACAAATATGCAAACTCCATCCTCACCAGCATAAAGGGGTCTCAGCATTGTAGCTTGTCCACTCTCGTAGTCACTCCTTCCCATGGACTGCTCTGCATGTTCCAAAACGTAGGCTTGCTGAGAAAGAGGGGAGAGCAGGGCCGAGTGGTAGGGAAGCTGGTGGGGGTATGGCGGCATGTGTTGCCCATGTTGCTGCTGCTGTTGTTGCTGCTGCTGTGACTGCGTCGGATTATGCCGGCCATCTTCTCTGTCTCCGCCATAGAAGCCGTCCCTGCATGCCTCTGAATAGGAGGGGTCCATCTCTACTGCTCTGCCTCCTTTGTGCTATAATTTTTTATGCACCAAACCTGCAAACTGTAAAGCGGAAAGATCCTATAGCAAATGAATGACAAATTACCCTCATCAATGTAATTAACCTCGTTGAGGATGGACTGGTTTTGCTATAACATGCATTTCCCATACTCACCCCCCGAGTACACATGGGACTTGTCTTCAACAGGTTAAGCACCAACTTAATTGGTGTTTCCAGCAGCAGCCATGAAAAAAAAAAGTCATCTTATAGGCATACATAATTGGGCAGGATTCAACCCTACAAGCATGAATACAAATAATGATGCAGTACGCCCTGAATGCTACCAGGATTAGAACCAGCACTGACTGTCGGGTGGAAGCTCAGTGGTCGGGTGGATTCAATGCCTGTCTGGTGATCAGGTTTTATGAAGTCTGAATGAATGAATGAATGGGTGAATGAAGTTGTCATAACCACCTTAATTTACTGAACATAATTAGCTCTGGTCAATATGTCAGCCCAAGAAAAAGTGGCTTTCAGGGCATTGGACTGGATTGATTCAACATCTGGCAGCATATACTGTATAGTGACTAGACAGAAAAATCTGTCTGTCCTGAAGAGTTTTATTAACTTGTTGTGTTTTTTTTTTTACTTTTCTGCTGTTCTTTATATTCATAGGAAAGAGATTCCATGAGGCCAGATGTAGCCTCTGTGAAATATATTCCTGAACAAATACAGACTGATATCTTTGGTCTACACAGTAAAGTTAGATGTTTGGAGTTACTATCAACATGATTAAAAGCACCACTGCACATGCACACACTGAGCTAGCTAGGTTATCGGTACCCATCAGGCCATGGTCCACCATCATGACCATGGAAGCACAAGAAGACGTGTTCTCCCCTAGCTAGGCCACGGTCTTCAAACAGCTCAGAGTAGGGCTAACAATCAGACCTGTTCCAAAGGACACTGTGCTTCACAATAAATACGCATCATTGCATAGCCCGACCAGACGCTGTTAGTACGCTGTCCTTACAGCGACTGGGCTGTGTAGACCCTATAGTTAATCATTGCATTGCACACAAAATGGGGTCTAACTCGTGACTATAACTTGTAGTGTACCGTACTGTAAAATGCAAGGCCTAAAGTAAACAGCCAGAGAGTGTCCAGAATATCTGAATATGAACTGTCTTCGACAGAAAAAAAAAATCAATCCATTTTATTTTTTATTTTTTAATCTCTTTTTGAAATAGGAGGGGATTCCATGAAGCCAGACGTTCTTCTTCTTCCTGTATACTGTCCAACACCCCTTAGTAGGGGCCAACCGGACAGGGGGTGCGCTGGTGTTAAATTGCTCGGAGAGAGAAGTGCGGGGTCTAGTTGCTTTGCTCATGGATGTATTGTAGGGTTGCTGCTTTAAAGGAGTCTTTGTTTGTAATGTTGGAAACTGTTGATGGGAGTGAGTTCCAGTCTGTGATTGTTCTTGGGATAAACGAGTATTTACATTGTATACCAGTTTTGTTCATGGCGATTGGGATGAAGCTTGTCGAATGTTGTTTTTACAGATATTCAGATTTACAGTACGCATATATTCATAAAGTGTCTAGACACCCTGACAATCATTATGTAACCTCATTATGTAACCTCCGTGTATTAGTATGCATGTGCCTCAGGTGTCAGCATACATGCCAATACACCACCTATTGAAACTGTTCTTATATACATGAGTGCATGTCTGGAGACAGACAGTTCTGCAATAAACACCGAGACGTTAACTGCCACGCCTTTTCTGTTCCTTCCTTATTTGCAGTCCTAAGTTTTGTTACTTGTAACCCACGATACAACAAAATTTCTGGCGACGAGGATGGGATCGAGAAAATTGATTCTAGTGAGTGGGTCTCGCCCATCGTTGTCGCCGCAAAGAAATCAGGTGATATTCGTTTGTGTGTAGAATTGCGCGAGGTGAATAAGGCAATTGTTGTCGATAGCTATCCATTACCGGATATTGGAGAGCTATTCTCTGAGCTAGAAGGATCCACTGTGTTCTCTAAGATGGATTTAGCATCCGCATACCACCAACTCGAGCTGTACGAAGAGAGTCGTGACCTCACAGCGTTCATCACTCATGATGGATTGTACCGCTTCAAAAGAGCTTGTTTTGGATTGGCATCAGCACCGTCCACCTTCCAGAAGCTCATGAGTACGATCCTAGCAGGACTTCCAGGAGTTCAGTGTTACCTAGATGACGTCATTGTGCACGGCAGGGACAGGACAGAGCATGACACTAGATTGAACAAGGTACTTTAATACCAAACTGCAAGATGCTGGTTTGCGTTTGAATCCCAGTAAGTGTCAGTTTCACTTGTCAGAACTCAGTTACCTCGGGCACTCTGTGAGTAGCCATGGTTTAGCACCTGATGATAGGCATGTCAAGGCCATAGTTGAAGCTCCAAACCCGACAGATGTGGGCTTTACATATATATACACACAAAAAAAAGACCACCAAACAAACAAACAAACAAAAACTCACCTTTGTCATGATGCATCAGTAATGAAGAGATACAGAGTAACGGTTTAAGGCAGAGGTTTTATATGCAATAAAGTTGAAAGGGTTTTGTAAACCTGATCAATTTGGCAATTTTATATGTGATGATGTTGAAAGGATTGTGTAAACACTGATCAATTTGGAAATTAGTTTGGAGTATATTGTAATGGATCAGTGCCATGAAGGTAATTTCAACGAGAGGGAGAATGTTGTGTTTACAGATATTCAGATTTACAGTACGGATATTCATAAAGTGTCTAGACACCCTGACATTCATTATGTAACCTCATTATGTAACCTCCGTGTATTAGTATGCATGTGCCTCAGGTGTCAGCATACATTCCAATACACCACCTATTGAAACTGTTCTTATATACATGAGTGCATGTCTGGAGACAGACAGTTCTGCAATAAACACCGAGACGTTAACTGCCACGCCTTTTCTGTTCCTTCCTTATTTGCAGTCCTAAGTTTTGTTACTTGTAACCCACGATACAACATCGTTGATGATTTCCAGACAACCCTTCGGAACGGACGCAGGGCTTTTCAAACTAGGATGGATGGGCGACCCGCAAGCGCTTCGCGGAATGCGGTAATGCCGCCTACTCTGCATCAATGTTTCAGCAGCTCCCAGCCCAGCTCACGCTTCATGTTTTTTACACTACTGTGTCTTGATCCGTTCTCCGTGGAACATATCCCTGACAACAGCAAGATAAGTTTAAATTAACAGACCGATTTTCATCAGGCAACTTTGTCTCTTTTGTCTAATGACAATGTCAATGTTTGTTAAATTTTACTGGGAATACCGGTCGAAAGACCGGGTAAACTAAATCAAGTAGAATTAATAGGCCTAAACTACTTACTAGTACAGCTGTAGGTCTAACGTTAGATTAACTACGACCAGCCCCATCCAACGCGTAGCGTAATGGGGATGCGCATTACTCATTCAAATCATGACAGGCTGGGGTAGTATCGCGGATAAATATCAACTTAAAACAAAAAAAAATTCTTCAATTTGAAGACTTAACGTTACAGGTAAAGTTGAAGTGTTGACAACAGGAAACGTGCAGTGTTTGGTTCTGCCAATAGTCCCTTTCTGTTCGAATTGATGACTTAATCAGAGACTCAAACCCAAAGCACCTTCTGATCGGGAGATTCTCCCACCTGAAACCCCTAGCAAACGGGAGACTCCAATTTGCACAAGCGCAAAGTGCGAATTTCCTTGCGGCCGGGGTCCAGGGTCTGCTTAAGGGCCCTGGAAGCTCGGTTCTAGATGCTCTCTCGTGCTATCTAAGGCTTATTTTTCAACATACAATGATATTAAAGTAAGAAATCATTTCAAACGGGAGACACAGAGCCAGGGCCAGGCAGGGTGGGAGAAATTAAATCTCAAGGCAAGTATAAGCGGGAGAACGGCTTTTGGCGGGAGATCTCCCGTCGAAAACGGGGGAGTTGGAGTCTCTGCTTAATGTGACTCGGTCAAGAGGAACCTGGGAGAGCTACACTGAATTGACGGCCAGCGCGTGCGCACACATCACATGCGCACAAATTTCACACCACATCTTATCCGGTCAATGGATTTGAAATTTGTGCGCATGTGATGTGTGTGCATGCGCTGGCCGTCAATTCAGTGTAGCTCTCCCAGGTTCCTCTCGACTGAGTCACGATTTTAGTCATCAATTCGAACAGAAAGGGACTAGAACACCTAGAGTAGAATCTAGATCTAGATTCTATATTGGCAGAACCAAACGTTGCACATTTCCTGTTGTCAATTAACACTTCAACTTTACCTGTAAGTTTTTGGGTTTTAAAGGCAGGGGATACCTTTTACAGACCTCCCAAAATGCAGCAAAACATTAAATATGAACCTCAGGGGACTTGCTTAGGCCACTGCTTAGAAATTTCTTGATCTTGATCTTGATATCCTTGATGTACAAACGCCTGGTGTGGCTATCCCGTACATGTAGGTAGCAATATATGCTTGAGTCGGAGGCATATCTTATTCAAACTTAATATTTTCAAGAAGGTCTTTAAATTTTTGGATTGTAGAAGCTTCTCTGACATTATCTGGGAGGTTGTTCCACTGGGGGATTGTCCTTGGGTATAGAGACTGCCGGTAGCAGCTCTTATTTGCTCTTATATGGTCGTACACAAATTTCTTGGAGGAGTGTCGTGTGGTTGGTTTTCTCTTGGTTAAATTGGAGCTTTGCAGATGTTTAATATTGCTGGGGATTAATCCTTGGGTCTCTTTATAGATGATGAGAAGGCGAGATTTAATTCTACGTCTCTCGAGGCTTTCCCATTCCAGTCGCTTCATCATATTTGTTACACTAGCTGATCTGTCATAATTGTTGCATGCAAATCTTGCAGCTCTTTTTTGGATCTTTTCGATTGCTTGTTTGTTGTTTTGTTGACTTGGGTCCCAAACTGCGTGACAGTATTCCAAGAGTGGACGTACCAGGGTGATGTAAGCTATGGCTTTGGTTTGTATGTCGCAGCTAAACAAATTCCTTCTCAGCAGACCAAGCTGACGGTTGGCTTTGTTGATTACTTGGTTGATATGCATGGTCCAAGACAGATCCGATGCCAATTCAACTCCAAGGTATGGGTGATGATCGACTCTACTTAGTGTGTTGTTTCCCATGGAGTAACTGAACTGAGGGGGTCTTGATTTGTGAGTGACAGTCATAACGAAGCATTTGGAAGTATTGAAGCCCATCTGCCACTTTTGTTCCCAGGCCCGAAGTGTGTCAATATCAGCTTGGAGTGAAGTTTGGTCTGAAGAGGTTTCAATCCCACGATACAAAATACAATCATCCGCGAACAGGCGTACTTTCGATGAGAGGTTACTGGGTAGATCATTAACATAGGTGAGGAACAACAGTGGCCCCATCACTGTGCCCTGTGGAACGCCTGACTTCACAGGTAAGGGTCCACTGGTAATCCCTTCCAAAAGAACTCTCTGGTGGCGGTTGTTTAGGAAATTCTTCAACCAAACATGGATTTTGTTTCGAATTCCAAAATATTCAAGCTTATGAAGTAGACGATGATGGGGAACTACATCAAAAGCTTTTTTAAAGTCCAATATTATTAAATCAACTTGGCCCCTATTGTCCA
This sequence comes from Diadema antillarum, assembly GCF_040938485.1. NCBI lineage: Eukaryota > Metazoa > Echinodermata > Echinoidea > Diadematoida > Diadematidae > Diadema > Diadema antillarum. The sequence continues at coordinate 1,122,264 of NW_027272095.1, read as the reverse complement.
AAACTTTCTGTATGTCGTCGATCAAGCCTGAAAGTTGTGACTCACACGACCTGCCTTTTCGAAAGCCATGCTGCTGATCAGCTAAAATTCCAAACCTCTCGAAATGTTTCATGATATGGCCATGGATGATGTGCTCGAGTAATTTGCAAACGATCGAGGTTAAGGAGACTGGTCTGTAGCTCTGTGGTTGGGAACGATCATCTTTTTTGTAGATAGGTGTTACATTCGCGGTGCGCCAATCCTTGGGAAGATCACCGGTAGAGATGGATTTCTGAAAAATCTTTTGCAGAGCTGGGGCAATGCTACCTGCACAGGCTTTAAGAACCTTTCCTTGTATTCCATCAGGACCTGCAGCTTTATTCGGGTTGATATTCAAAAGCAGTTTACGAACTCCTTCTTCAGTTATCACAATATCATCTATATCCGGGATATTACTACCGTCTAGGTCTGGTATGTTGTCATCTTCGTCAGTGAATACTGAGCAGAAGTATTCATTAAATGCCTCTGCTTTCTCCATTGCCCCTGGGATGATATTACCACGGACTTTGAGGGGTGGAATTCCACTTACTTCTTGTCTCTTAGCCTTAATAAATTTCCAGAAAGGTTTAGGGTTTTCGGTTCTTAGGCTGGCCCCGATAACATCTCTCAAGTAGTTCTTATATGCCTTCCTGGTTCTCCTGTCAATACTTCTTCTCAGTTTCTTGAATGCTTCTTGGTCAGTGGGAGACTGTGACCTTTTCGCTTTATTGTAGAGTCTCTTCTTCTTTCTGTAGTCCCTTTTGAGTGATCTGTCTATCCATGGGTATGAGAAACGACTTGAGGTCATCTTAGAGGGGATGTGTCTTTGAACTGATGACTGAAGGGCTGTTTTAAAGTCAGTATAGAGTTCCTCCATACTTGAAGAGGAGATGCGATCGTGAGTGAGGGATTTGTTGAAATCTTCCATGTCCCTGTTGATTTCCTCGAAGTTCGCCTTCTTGTAGATGTAAACTTTCCGCTTGGGTGGTCTGTTAACTTTGGGCTTTAACACAGCTTCTATAATCACCATATCATGGTCACTAATACCATGGTCCACCTTCACAGATTCTGCAGATGCAGGGCGATTTGTGAAGCACAGGTCCAGTATATTCTCTGCTCTTGTAGGATCTTTAACAAGTTGTTGTAGGTTATTGTCATTCATGATATCTATCACTTTCCTACTCACTGCTGGGTACTGGCCACCAGGTTTGAAGACGGCTGATTCCCAATCAACGTGTGGTAGGTTGAAGTCACCAAGGATCCACACGGAAGCATTCTTTGGAACTCTTGATAACGATAATTCCAACTCTTCCAAGTACTCTAAGTTTGACGAGGGTGGTCTATAAAATGCACCTATGTACAAGGGTGGTATTCCTTTCACGTGGATTGAGACCCATATAATTTCTGAGTTTGTTTGGAGATGTGGCTCTTCTGACGCAAGGAAGGTATCTCTTACAGCAATGAAAACTCCACCACCTCTCTGATCAGTCGCTCTATCTCTTCTGAAAACATTGTAGCATGATGGAAAAATTTCCCCGGTAGAAATAGAGCTGTTTAACCAAGACTCAGTCCCGATTACTACATCTGGGTTCTCACAAGCCAATACAGCTTCGAAGCTCAATAATTTAGCTTTTATACTCTGACAATTCAAATTAATCATTTTCATCCGTTTTGTTAACTCAGGCTTCTGTTTGTTCCTTCTTTTATAGTTGTCCTTGGGATTGGCTCCTGCATTCTTTCTGCTAAACACTGGAGTCTTAGGTTTTGGGTTTGGGCTTGATGTTTGAACAGGTTGTCCAATGTCTAGGTCTTGCCTATCATCTGATGAAACGTTAATGGCATTACTTGGTAACTGGGTCAATGGGTCGAAACTGTTGGACAGTTCTAACTTGGTAGCGCTTAGAGAGAAAAACGACACATTTGGGTTTCCACAATTAGAACAGATCCAAGAAAAAGATGGATGATCTGACAAATAATCATACATGTCATCACTCATTTTCAGGCATGAAGCGTGAAACCAACCCTGGCACTGTTCACATTCAACAGCTTTCTGTCCCCATTTGGCTGCTTTCTTACAAATTTCACAAGGGTACTTTAGTTTACGGGGGCCAGGATTTAGTTCAATATCACCTGACAGCAAAACATACACAAAGGCCATAAGTCTAGCCCTCTTCACACTCAACATTGTTCTTGGTGATTTTGACTTCAACAAATACAAAGAGTAATGGAACATGCTCACTTGGTTTTCTTGCTTGTATAATCTGTGTTGCGAAAAACTAAGGGCGGAAGATGGTGCCATCCAGTTGTCACGGAAGATATTTGATTGCAGATTTTCTCTGTTGACACCACACTCATGTTCAGCTGTGCTGCTGCTGGTTCTAATAATCAGGCTGAGAATCATTACTAGGGCTGGGATCCAGAATGACTGTAAAATCGCCATAATGCAGGCTGTCGTTGTTCATAAAAAATACTCCCAAAACAAACACTTATTTAATAACCATACAAATACTTTTATTACAAAAAATGTTTAAAAACATCCCACAAGGCATAAAATCCAAGATGGCGGTCGGCACATATGTTGGCGCGTTACTTGTTGGATGCACGAAAATCTTGATTGCACTATCACACACGTGAGGTCGGTCCGTAGAGCTGTGTTGCTTGAGCTTCCACCTCAGAGCAGACGTTGGTCCAATTTGTAGATCAAAATTTCTCGCTAATTTCTCACACATAAGGATAAAAATCCATCACAGATGGATCAGCATAGTAAAAAACACTATAATATCACCGATTAAAACGCAGATGCCTCGAAGAAAATTAAAAATTTGATAGGATTTAAACTGCAATTTGCAGAGCTAAAAAATATGCGTCCGACTGTCAAGCATGCATAGCGCCCTCAGTCAACAGTTATCTAAAATTTGAATAATGCACAAAACTCAACTACTCAGTAGTTCTGTGTGTCAGCCACACTTAAGCCTTTTTGTTGCATTCTTCTGTATTTGTGATCTATAAACACAAATCTAAAAGTACAAGAGCTGATGTAATAACATATAGAGTGTGTGGTAAGAATGTATAGAAATGTTTGTAAGTGTTGATGAACTTTCTTCACAAAATATACATGATGGACACACATGCAGTACATGGGTCTGCAAAGGTAGCCTAGTAATGTACTGGAATTTACGGTGAGCCCCGAAAACAATTCAATTCAAAATCTAACCGTCAAAAAATGTACTAAATGTTACCTTCCACTTTCAATACTTTATAGGAGTTTCTAAAATGATATTCTCTTCAACATGCCACTGTATTTATACAACTCTTCATTTAAGGCGTGCAAATGGGATTCCCTACCTTTAAACTGAAGAAATTTTTTCGATTTTAAGTTGATATTTATCCGCGATACTACCCCTGTCATGATTTGAATGCTACAATGCGCAGCCCCACTAATAAGGCAGTTACACGTATTAAACATTAGTAGAAAATCTACGCTTCACACATTGCCATTGGATGGGGCTACGCAGGCAGTCAAAGCCTGGTTTGGAAACCACCTATTACTCGACTCAAAACAATCTTACGCACGATACCAAGGTCATGGCAATGCAGGACTAGCCCTAGCCTTAGTAGATTTACGACTCAGTATTACTCACTGTGACTGTTAGAATCTTTTATTGACGTTTTGATCCAATGAACAATGCACCTGTCAGTCCAACGATAAATTTCAACAGCTGGGACTAAGGAATCTCGCATTAATGTAATTTGTTAAACTTCCATATTTCTCAACTTTGCCTGTGTATGTCATGGTAACTAACGTTCAAGCTTTCTGAGCTGATATGTTAAGAAACGAGTGACTTGTATATAATACTCACATATCAAATCTGGAAAAAATAGTGCGGGTTTGAATCATGAAATCACAATTATCTTCTTGGTTGGACGTCATCAGTATCACAAAAACGGTGCCACACTCACCATTGGATTGGACGCTGCACATCTTTGCTGCACACTCGTGCACTCACACTGTCAGGCCATCGCAGTCCGCAGGTAATAGGGCTTGGGGCTGGGGCGCGCGGGCGGCGGGGGTGGGGTTGGGTCGGGTTGGGTACGGGATGGGGGCACAGGGTGGGGGCAGTCACATAAGTGGGGTCGATGCTCTGCTGCTGTACAATACAAGTATTAGGGAAGAATTAACGAAAAATGACACACGTCAGCGAAACCCGAAGAGGGTTAGTCTACTAAAATCTGACATAGTGAAACAGTTATGAAGTGTTTGTTTCACTGCAAAAAGGAGGGGGCATTGCATGATGGGGACATCGCGAAGGGATAGAAGACGGATGTTCAGTGCATAAAAGGGTAGGGTATGCTGAGTTTACAAAAAAAAAAAGTGTTTTACAGTATCATAATGCCAATTGGGGCCTAGATAAGCCGCATCAAGGGGCGCAAAGTACATAAAACCCATTTAATTGCATTGACAATGGTGATCTAAATATGGCGTTTATTATAGAGACAGTGTGCAAGTAATGACGACGTGTCATTGATTGTATAGTTTTTTTCTTTTTCCAAATTTTACTTTGAGATGGGTAGACCATGTAATGGACTATAGCCTACAAGTTTTCAAGAAAACATCAGTCTGACCATTCCGTGACCAATGACTTTCATTAATGAACTATTGAAGTAAAACTTTAACATGGCAATTTAAGAAATAATCCCTTATAAACTCTATAATGTAAGCGTGGACTTTTTCTTTAGCTATAGAGTGATCTCTAGCTCTCTCCGTTTCCTTTCTCTCAGATCTCCTTCTCTCATTTCATGTGGTCTTAAAGCAGTCACCGCGGATCCGGGGGGGGGGGGGGGGGCGGCACGGGGCCAGCGCCCCTTTCTTAATTTCAACTGGCAGAAAAGAAAAATTGGGGGGGGGGGGACGGGGCATGTCACACAACCCAATTCTACTTCGGGATATCGCTCAACAAAGGACCCTGTGAAATTGATGGTCAACTACATGACTACAGTAAAGTTTAATCTTTAGTTTTTATCTTTTCTGAAAGAGTTTGTTTGTTTATTTGTTTTTGTTGTTGTATACGATTCTCAGGAAAACTTTTCTCTTGCACAGCGTGATTAGGCTTATGGAAACATGTATATTGTCCCTATGTTCCTTTCCATTCCTTAAACATGTCTGAACACACTCTTCTGCACATTCAACTTTTCAAACGATGGTGCTGTCTACTGCCTGTTTGTGGTAGTCATGAACATCTTATATTTGATTAATGAAAACTTTAAGTTAACTTGATAATCCCTCCTTTTGGCGGTTTCCATATACAGAGTTTTATATCCTATGTTTTGATGTGCGTTTGTTTGTGTGTTCCAAATAACACACATAGCACCACTGGGTGAGATTATTGATAACCTATTAAACTTCAAAGCTTCCTCTATAAAGGATAAGTCAACATTCATGGACATGTGGATTGATTGAATGCAGCAACAGAACACATCGGTCAAACTTTGAGGAAAATCAGAAAATCTGTTCAAAAGTTACGGATTTTTGAAGTTCCTGCTAAGACAAGGCTGGATAAGAAAACTACTACAGCTTGTGATGTCACAATCCATGATTATGTACAACAATATATAGAAAATAAAGGAAATTCAACATAATTATTATTTTCACTTTTTTCGCATAATAAAAGAGCCTCTGACTTGTCTCTTTCAGAAGACAGGGGAAATAATATTACCCTTAACATTACTGTACATCAGCGACACTGAGCTGAGGAAATGCATGTGCACTCAAAAAAAAAAAAAAAAAAAAACTCATTTTGTCAAATTCTATTCATATTCAATGATATTTTCCTTATTTCGTTTCACGCATGTGACATCAAACACTGCAGTAGTCTTCTCATCCAGCAGTGTTATGATTGCGCAGAAACTTTTAAAAATATATATAACTTTTGAACGGATTGTCCGATTTTTCCCAAATTTTCATTGATGTATTTTACTAATATTGCTGCATTTACTCAATCCACACGTACTTTAAGGAGGACTTGTCCTTTAACAATATTTCCAGAAAGTGTACTACTCTTACTTTAGATGATATAGGTTAGGAGAATCCATTTTGTGTTGAGTTCATGATGTCATTTTAAAAGTTGAGAGTCCTCTCTTTGAGAATCTAACCTCAACTGGAAATCCATGCTTGCGACACACTCGGTCGGACACGTGCATGCACACTATGGGTATATACACGATTATAATGTAGGATAGTAATAGTCACAATAAATTTAATTCCACCTATCTATGATCTCTTCATAATCCGTATGGCGCAAACATTTTTTATGCAGGAAATCATAACGATATCTTAATGTATGCACATTATCTCACAATAGGTATGATGAAGACATAATACAAACTGGTGCAATACAATGTAATTACATGTATTATAAAATTGCATTGGACGTGCAACAGTATCATTTTGTACATAACTTGATAAACAAACAGTTATCAAAGGTGATTGCATGTAATATGCACATTATTTCCATTTGTATCTATTTCAGGTTTTTAAAATTTTTGGTAGAAATCTTGCATCGACTCATTGCAAGAATTGACTCATTGTTCATACGGATTATGTAAACAAATTTAGGAAACAATAATGTGAATAATAACACTGTACATTATGGGCCTATATACATAATCGAAATAATCGTCAGCTGAATACAGTACAAGTGTCAAGTTTCTACGGATGATGGCTTCGAAAACGGCAATATCGACTATAACATTACATCGATTTAAAGCTCACAGAACCTGACGTATATGTTTAGCTCTCTCTCTCTCTCTCTCAAAAAAAAAAAAGAGAAATCAAATAATTTCTCCGACAGAGTCACAAGTCTTTTGTGACGCATAATTAATAACAGAGCTGTAGCACACGCACTATACAGTCAAGTGCAGCCGGGAAAAAAAAGAGAAAATTATAGGTTTTCCCGTTCATTTTCGCACTTTTCAAATTCAATTTCAAAGATTTTTTCATTCAAATTCGCCGCGAGACACTCACAGAATGCAAATCCTAACTTCAATTTAGTCAGTTGTCATTGTAATTCGTTTTTCGTCAACCATTTTCAAGGACATCGCATTCAAAATCGTCAATAGGATCGTCATTGAAATTATTCCTGCCGCCCATCGACTGGAGAATGTAAGAATCAAATCCGTCGTTGTTCGCACAATTTCATGAATTTTTCAAACAAATTCACCATTTTTGATAGGCCTAAAACAACTTTCGTGTTTCTGTTTTTCTTTACTTTTTTACTTGGAGCACTATAAAAATTCGTTTGATCGATTTTTATAACCCTGAAACATCCCCAAGTCAGATTTCCCCTACGAAATGTTTTCATGTCCTAACCGACTTTTCTTTACGAAACTAAAATCTCAAACATTCCGCTTCTAGAATAACTAGTCTTGTCAGTTTACATCCAGCTCGGTTTCACCACAAGTGGTGTCGTGAACCTCAACAGGTAAGCAGTACCGTGGACAGATGGAACCCCGTTCCAGCGGGGTGGAAGCCCCCCCCCCCCCTACTTCAAAACCAACGGTATTAACAACGACCGTAAACAACAACATTTATACATGTTATAATATAGGTTTTCCCGTTCATTTTCAATTTTTTTTTTCATTCAATTTGATACGATGTGTGGTTCAAATTCGAGATCTGGAATATGCCAATCCTAGTTTCAAATTCGCCTTTTGTCGATCATTTTCGAACAAAGTCTATTCAATCTAGTCATTGTCACACATTTTCGTCATTTACAATTCAAATTCGTCCGTCATACTCGCTGCACACTTATGTAACAGCAAAAGCAATTTCGTCTTTTAGCGATCATATTTATTATGTTCGTCAAATTTTCCTTCAAGTTCATCTCATCTGTTCTGTTGTGATTTCTTGGTTGTTTAATTTTTCCTGCAACCGTTCATTTTTTCCACATTATGAGTGACATAATACATAGTGTACACGCACGTATACCGTACCCCCGCGCACAAAAAAAAAAAAACACAAACACGCACACATACACACACAAATACAAACGGAAACAATGATTCACGATTTTCACACAATTCTATATGTGTGTAGAGTTTAAGCCCATCTTAATGTATGCAAAAAAGACATCAATGTTTATTTTTTTGCCGTCTATCACTTTGAATAAAGTTTGTTTCATGCAATAACATAAAATCAGGAAGTAAAGGAGGTCAAGTCCCAAAGTTGTCACGACGTGATTAAAGATTGTCTTTCTAAATCATTATTGTTTTAAATGTGCTCTGACTGCCGTTCAATCTCCTGTGTGGTGTGTGCTCTGACTGCCGTTCAATCTCCTGTGTACAATGGTGTATGTGTATTGTCAAGCAAACGGTTTAAGGATAATGTCTACTGATCTCAATACCGGCTAATGCTATCCGACGAGTTTGTTTGAAAATTCATGAAATTGTGCGAACAAAGACGAATTTGTTTCTTACACTCTCCATAGATGGGCGGCGGGAACAAATTTCAGTGGCAATCGACAATTTTGAATGCGATGTCTTTGAAAATGGTTGACGACAAAATATGAACCACAATGACGACTGACTTAATAAACTGAAGTTAGGATTTTTCATTCTGAGAGTTTCTCGGGACGAATTTGAATGAAAAATCTTTGAGATTGAATTCTAAAAATGCGAAAATGGACGGGACAATCTATATATAATGACAACACATCAACGAAACAAACCAAACGAAATGCTGCCACTGATATTGTAAGAACAGCTCGTATCCCTTTTACTTCTTTATCATAAGGTGGACAGGTGTGATGCTACTCTCTAAAAAAATCGAGTGAAAATTTTCACTCTAAAAAGAGTGAATACAAAAAAGAGTGAATTTCGAGTGAAATTGGAGTGAATTTTGAGTGAAAATGTTCATTTTCACTCATTTTGGAGTGACGTCAGGGATCACTCCAAAATCTTCGAGTGATCCCTGACGTCACTCCAAAATGAGTGAAAATGAACATTTTCACTCAAAATTCACTCCAATTTCACTCGAAATTCACTCTTTTTTGTATTCACTCTTTTTAGAGTGAAAATTTTCACTCGATTTTTTTTAGAGAGTACAGTTCTTTATGGCCTATTCATTGCCACTTCTCTCCGGAACAGAATTCTTTTCATGATTTCTCTCGTTTCTCTAGATGAGACTAAGTGACTTAAAGAAAACGTAACGGTACTCATCACGGCCATTCTGATTAATATCGAATCGAATCCAAGACTCGGTATAAGACTCTCCAGAGGGTACAGCAGGGGCGGGACGACATTAAAAGAAGTCAAAAAGAGAACGGTCAGTAGTCCTCTTGGCGGTCCGCGATACAGGTCTCTACGTCTAGGTCGAATCTGTGCCGACGCTGGCCGCCGTCGTTGAGGCGAGACAACTCTGATATTGGAGACTGATGGTTCGATGTCGGTGGAAACTCGGATCGTATTACCCCTCTCGTTCTCGGTGTCGATGGCTCGTGTCTGTTTTGTGATGATTTTGATTATGACGACGGCATTCACGATAATGCTGAGTAAGAGGGCAACCATCGGAACGATTCCAACGACAGTCTCGTACGCCGTCACTATCGGGACTGCAGGAATGACCTCTCTACGTAGACACTCATGGATGAAGTGGTCCACGAAGGGTAAACCAGGAAAAGGCAGAAAGACGCCACACACAGCCATGCAAAACGCAACGTATAGCGCAAAAGCTAGTCGCAGTCTAGTGATTGTGATGACCAAGTTGAACCGTAGCGGCTGGCTGATTTGCAAACGAACCAGGGTGGGGAAGCAACCGGTGCAGTACGTGGACGCCATAACCAGAACGCGCTGAGCAAAGGGGAATACTGAGCTCGCAACTACGCAGGTAGCGTAGGCGCCATTTGACGCATACCATGTCACGTGCCACATGCTCCACCACACTCCCAGGAGCAGATTCACAGAGAGATTCATGTTCACCTGCCAACGAATAGCATCCTGGAGGTGCTGATGTTGGAGAAAGACGACAGCACCAAGTGCGTTACTGAAAACGACGAGAAATATGCTGAAAATATAGAACGCGATCGCAGGTGTGGGAGATATAGTCACCAAAAGATGCGGCAGGGTTGTGTTGCTGCTCATGGTACTTAAACATCATCAAAATTCCGTCGAATAAATTCTTGCACCACCAGGGAATCCTGTCCCCACGCTATTCCATATCTGGTGAAGATATGATCGTCATCGAATCAAAGAGCCTAGAAGCAACTGGAAATTACATTTCACGTAATGATTCAAACTTCCATTCACTATTTAAGTCCGACTTCACCATTCAAGGAACAATGCCTTGATGTAGATAAAGTTAATGGACATTACTACAGAAGTATGCCTATTAGGCCTACATAGGTTAATGTCTCTACTGGTAGGGAGCGCGATGAAATAATGGCGATCGAGGGAGTTGTCTATTATCATTATCGATAACCCTAAACCAAGCATGAGCAGCCGATGGCTCATTGAAACCACGCACTGTTACCATAGTTCGTCACAATTTGTTCCAGTCCTACCGAATCCGTTCGAGTGTCAGCCGCCTTTCATTAAATTTGACGAGGTTACATCAGATTCTGGCAATTAACTCCGCAACAAGAGCATCGACTACACATCCTCATTGAGGACTTTGGGAGGCGAGGTTTAGGATCCTACGCTGCAAATAGACTGCGCTAAAAGAGCGACGCGAGTACACATCCTCAACACTTTGGAGGTAAACATTTCCATCAAAATGACGGGGTCGCACCAGTTGAGAATTGCGTCTTTTCCTTCTAAAAATCCTCTCTAGGAGTAATAATGTATGTACTATAGTGTATAATACTGCACGTGCATGAACTTCGTCCGAGTGCACTCGTATGGTAGGGTGACTGAAGAGGTGGCGCATTAACAAAATGCTCAGCAAATTCCAGGGCGAGGTGAATTTCCTCACACGGAGTTTCGCTGTAAATCGTCCTAATGGCTGTGAGATTTCCGGAGACACCTTTGACAACGCGAACTTGCGCAGGAAATGCACATGCTCGCGGTAATTTCACGAGCAAAATTTATATCCACGATGAAAGCCAAACATAATCCAAACTGTAAATTGACAGAAATGGTGTGTGCAATGAAATATTTCCTTTATCACATTTCTGGTTTTCAACTCTCATCGAATCGAGTGTTCGAAATTCACTCTATATCTGCGGTAGACGTAGAAGAAGAAAAGAGTGTTTTACATTGGACAAGTACAAGCTGATCGCGACAACAGGAATTACGCGGCAGATTGATATCTACATGAAACTGATATAATAATTATAGACGAGAAAACTCTGTGCAAGGTACGCACAAGCAACAGGAGAATATTGTTTGACGTTTTAAACGCTCTATGGTCTATTTACATACACCTCCACAGAATGCGCTGGGAATTGTATGCTCAGAGAGTAACGAGAAATCGTATACATGTTACATGTTTTACTCAGAAACGATATTGCAATTTTTGGGGTGCAATAAATCGACTGCAGCAGAGAATTCGAACATCTGGGTAAACAAAATCGTTTGTCACTATACATAATATCCATGTACTATAGTTAAAAAGAGAACAGTTGGCTCTTTATCTGTCGTTTAGTTTTGTTTTGTTTTTCTTGTCACGTCAAGAAATTCGGTTGAGATCGTACGATTGCTGTTAGCGGTGATGGAAACATTTTCTTGTTAGTACGAATTTTGTATCACTCCTCGCTCCCACAAAATTATTTAGGTGTGCCACAAATAACAATCTCACAGTACTGTTGCAAGAAGTATTAAACTCTATTGCAGGATCTTGAAGGCAACTGGTAATTGAAAGCCGTTGAATAACACGAGCGACAGTCAGTTTGCAGGGGAAGTATCATTTGTATGCTGAACAAACTTTCCTCAATACAGATTTTCTTTTCTTTTTTTTTCACCTTAGCTGCAACAACGAAATGAAGAGCGTGCCCTCTGTTTGTCGCGGCCATACACTGGTCATTCAGTGGGAAGTACTGTAGACTGGAATTTATGCATAAACCCGTCTCCGTAAATAAAACACTCCCGCCGTTGATAAGTGCTGCGAGCGAGGGCAAGGAAACGTGATTTCCAGCCGAGATGCCCATTTCTTCGTCTCTTCACTTTGTGTTGACAACTTGATGGATCGATGCGAGACAAAATGGATGTACATCCTTTACGGACCACCTGAACCACAGCCACCTCGCTCGGCACCAATAACGAATTAAAACTCAATTCGAAAGTTATTTCTGCGGGAGCCTGATGTGTGACAAAATGTCGCATATGTTTTATACAGTGTCTCGATATAACAGACATCTGATAATAAGAAAATACATGATATAAAAACTACATGTAAGTTCTCCGGTCCCAACAAATTTATTTCCTTTGAATTGCATTGTTTATTGACTACCGATAAAAAAGATACACGAATAAAGAACAGAATGTCTCAGTCCCAAGGATCTCGTTATCAATGTACTGAGTTCCACTGCATAATCACCTAATATGGCCGTCACATCGATTGCATAAATAACCTCCCTATCACTCCCTTTAACGCCCCCCCCCCCCCGCCCCGTTTTGTGCCTTCAGTGCCGACTTGCACAGAAAGCCGTAGTGCGTTGTACATACTCTCCAACAAGTCACTGGCAGGGAAAGGGTTTATACAGGAGAGCTACCAAGTCTCACGCATTCTGCGTGAGACTCAAGCATTTTGGGGCCGTCTCACGATCTCATGCATGGCACCCATTTTTCTCAAGCATTGGTCGAAGTCTGCAACTTGGGCCTATAATAAGGAGCATAGCCCAAAGGATTAGAGTGATACAACATGTAGTTGCAACTGAAGGTATATATTTTCCTTTTGTCTTTCAAAATAAGTAAAAGATATTCACATATAAGTATGCACCTGATCGCACCATTAAAGAGCTAAGAATTGAAAAAGCTCCCTACCGTGGGAGGCAAAAGGGGGGAAAAACCCCTCCCGCACCCTCGCTCGCGCGCACATTCGCTCGCCGAGATGCCGAGTAATGAAAATCTCACTCATAAAAATCTTTTAAACTTGGCATCCCTGATACAGCAATACAATTCAAAAGCGTTTGCGAACAGCAGGCCTCGGGGAATGCAGTGAAAACTCAGTATAACGAGATCCGTGGGAACAAAAAAATTAAGTTTGTTCTTTTTATCAGATATTTTGATATATCAGCATTCAATAAACAATACAAAAAAAAAGCAAATAAATTCACTGGGACTGGAGACATAAGTTTGTTATACAGTGGACTCCCGTTATAACGAAGTCCTCAGGACTGGCAGGTTTCTTTCGTTATAACGAAATGTCGTTAAAACGAACAAATAAGCGATGAAGAAAAAAGAGCGGATAATTTCTTTTGGCCTGAATTTTACTTTGCTGTAACCTGAATTTCGTTATTACCGTGTTTATTAAAACGGGAGTGCACTGCATAAGGTACAATTGTATTCTGTCATATCAGATCTCTTTATTAAGTTTCCACTGTATACTCAGAATGTCTCAATACTGCTGCTATTGTCACTGACTAAACATCGACCTCACAGTTGAAAACATTTTTGTAAAAACAAAAAATCAGAGACGCAAACACACAAAAAAAACTTGATGGTAACTTTAGCATTTTAATGCTACTTTATTCCACATACTCATCTACAGTTGTAATATTCTATGAGCAGTAAAAAGAAAAATACAGAAAAAAAAGAAAAGAAAAAGAACTCATAATCATTACGCTGCATATCGTATGAGTAGTACAATGTGGATCATATTTGAACATACAAATTGTAACACAAAATGCATGGGGTCATCAGCAGCCGAGGAACTCAATTTAGAAGATAAAACCTAATGCAATGTACGGTTTTTAACCACAGTCAATCTCGCCTGAGGTGAAACCTGGAGACCAGCAAAAATTGTTTATAACCATCTAGAGTCTTGTTTGTTTGTTTTCTTTTCATCAAATTAGCCAAGATTTCGTCTTGTACGAGGTCGCCTCAGGCAGGGTGGACTGTTTGTGGCTTTATCCCACATTCAAGCTCCATTATGTTACTTTTTGGACATGAGATTAAAAACAGTATCAATTTGCAAGTCTTTCATAAAGAGGGTAAAACTCCGAAGCAGCTTTTTACATGTACATCATTTAATTTAATACCCATGAGGTGACAGTTATTGATACACAACACATGCACTAAAACAAAATATGATACCTCAGCACCACCTCATCACACATCCCACCAGACAAGTAACATTCTATAGACTAGAGAGGGGCCGTCAAAGGCGGCAGACCCACGCCTAAGTACAAAGTCGGGGTAAACATAATGTGCATTCGGTCATCTACCAGAATTCGGCCACTTAATTGCCAGTGTGCTTTATCACCAGCCAGTGAGTTCTACCAAAGATCGTACACTGAAGTGTACGATCTTTGGTTCTACAGTCACATCACACGCAAATCACATCATTACACATACGGTATTAACACTCATTCACGTACAGGAAAGTCCTTAAGTCTCCTCCAAAAATCCATCGAAAATCCCAAATTCCACCGTCAAAAGTGCAGAATCGGAACTTTTCCAAGCGCGCGCGAATTAAGTCCAGTTTTAAGAGTATTGTCTACGCGACGGGTCGCGGAAAAAGCGCTAAAAATCGAGAAATACGCCGTTTTCTTGCGGGATATTTTGATTATAGCAAGCCGAGAGTGTGATGATATCAAAGGTCGTATGAGTGTACGATCTTTGATGGTATCCACAAAAGCAAAAAAGAAAAACAAAATTTACGTACCCCCTAGGCAATTACCCCTATGATTAGTGTCTACGGGAATTATTCAATGCAAGGGTTGAATGCAAATGTCTACTGCACCAGTATTCGGCCACCAACGAGCGCCGCAACGTCCCCGGTGCAATTTTGCACCAACAGTGTACGGCGCGATGCATTTTCAGCGGCCTTGCACACGCATTGACATTGAGCACGCATATCGTGCAGTGTGACTGCGACCGAGCAAAATGCTCCTCCAACGAAAAAAACAATCAATGTTAATTTGAAAAATCATCAAATATCAAAGGTCGTATGAGTGTACGATCTTTGATGGTATCCACAAAAGCAAAAAAGAAAAACAAAATTTACGTACCCCCTAGGCAATTACCCCTATGATTAGTGTCTACGGGAATTATTCAATGCAAGGGTTGAATGCAAATGTCTACTGCACCAGTATTCGGCCACCAACGAGCGCCGCAACGTCCCCGGTGCAATTTTGCACCAACAGTGTACGGCGCGATGCATTTTCAGCGGCCTTGCACACGCATTGACATTGAGCACGCATATCGTGCAGTGTGACTGCGACCGAGCAAAATGCTCCTCCAACGAAAAAAACAATCAATGTTAATTTGAAAAATCATCAAAATACGGGCCAGTTTGTGATGACGGAGAACGAACTTTCATAAATCTAGAAGGACATAGTCCCTCAAATAGGCCTAAACGTAAATTTCGGAATTCTTACGAACATTTGAGCAGCGAAGTCGGATCGTTGGGGAGTTTATGTGTTCGTATGGTAGCGGAAAATCGCAAAGTGAGAAACGGGAAATTTTCGGAATGGTCACTATACCATGGGGTCAAAACTTCAAGGTCACACAGAATTTGCAAGGGTCAACCGATTATCACCAAAATCTAATCGATTCTTTCCTGTCATTATCCAAACATTCCCTGAACATTTCGTGCAAATCCGTTTACCCGTTCTCTTGTTATCTTGTACACAAACAAACAAACAAACAAACAAACAAACAAAAAAACAAAAAAACAAACAAACAAACAAACAAACAAACAAACATACGGAACCCTTTACATAACCCCCTGCCGATTTTCATCGGCGTGGGTAATAATGTTCACTCATCTATAATACGAATACATGCCGGCATTTCTTTTCCTAAGACTTAAAAGAATCAATCTAAAACGCAACTGTCTGTCCTACGTAATGTCTGACTAGTCGTCGAGTGATGAATAAAAATTCCATGTATTTAAGTTAAATAAAATGTTTATACTATTATTTGGTAAACTTGGAATGACTTCAAACAGGCTTCTCATCAAAACTGTGTCACTCACATGAAGCGCTACATAGAAACATCACATACTAAACCTACGTTTACACCATGTTCCGCGGCCACGGCAGCCCGAAACGTAGTTCACCGGGGGTACTCCAGCTCCCCCACCCCCCCCCCCCCCCTTTCGCATTCTAGTCTTGTTCATTCCAGTATTCGCCTTGGTGAACATTTAGCTATCAGACGCTGTTCTCACAGCGTCTGGTGAGGCTAGACTATCAATATTTCCCGTCGTGTCCCGCTACGGACCGCTGCGTTCACCCCGGTTTATCACGGCGTACAAGATTCCTCATGAGCACCAGGATTGCTTTGGCAAATTTTTTGACAGTTTAAAATTCTGACACGGCATCCACAACAATTACGCCCTGTACATATATCACGTTTGCCTATCCCGTCTCACTGCGTTGTTTAACATCCATCCCGTTTTGTCCATGGTGGCCTGAAACGGGCCTGCCGTGGTTGGGAACATGGTGTAAATGCAGCATTAACGAAGAGACTTCTTGGCTTAAATCAAGGAAGCCACTAATAATGGGATGCTGAGCAGTTTGCCGTTTTCACAGCCCTCACTGTGCAAGCACACAACACAGTGCACTCGATCCCGTTACAAAGAACATGCTTACAACAACATTCCGGTTACAACGAAGCAAAAATTAAGACTGCAACATTATTCGCCAACTGTTGTTGTTATTTTTTCTTATTGCAAATTTGTTCGGTTGTAACAAAATTTCGGTATAACGAAAGAAAACTGCCAGTCCCGCGGACTTCGTTATACATGTAACAGGAGTCCACTGTAAACTACAAGTTGTATGCATGCCACCATGATACAGTGCACTCCCGTTAACCCTAATCAGGCTGGGGGGGGGGGGGGGGGGGGGGGGGGGGCGGAATCCGCCTCCCCCCCCCCCCCTCGACGTTTCGCGCAATATCTTCGCAGCGCGATAAGCTCCCGCCGCGACGTTTCATGACTTTTTTCTTTCAAGTATCGCGCAACTTTTGAGACCAAAATTGCTGCGCCCGCGCGTACCGTTTTGACGCGACGCCTGTTCGAAAAAAATTTGTCAACCCCAAAATTGCTCCAAAACGTGATTTTGTGTACAAATCCAATGCAAATTGTGTTTTTTCAATTAATTCACATAAAAATTCATATCTTGACTTAGAAATGGACAAAATTAATTCATTTTAGCATAATAAAGCTTCGAAAAATGTCTGTGACAAATTTTGGCCAAAAAACAAACAAAAACAAAAGGTCGAAAAACAAAAATACATAAGAAACTAATTTCGATACAGATTTTTTTTTTTATCCTACACGTGTATGTCTCAGGAGAATGATACAATAAACATTTTAAAAAAGAAATTAGCTTAATTAGAGCATTGATAAGTGATTTAGAGCCCACAACTGATTTTATGCATAAATTACAATAATTAATTAATATAAAATATAAGAAAATTTTTTTGGAGAAAGCAACCATACATTTTGATAGTATACGTCGCGGGCGTCGCGTGTGCCGATTTTCGGCGCGATCACGCGTTCCATAGGCGAGATTTGAAGGGGGGGGGGGGGGGTGGAATCCCCCCCCCCCCCCCCCCCCCGATATAGCATAGCCAAAAAAGCCCAGCCTGATTAGGGTTAAAACAAACACGGTTATAACGAAATTCCGGATACCACCAAGTAAAATTCAGGGCCCAAAATTATTATCTAGACATCTTAAAACACTTTATTTGTTCACATGTACTGACATTTTGATATAATGAAAGAAAACTGCCAGTCCTTGGGACTTCGTTATAATGGGAGTTACGTGTATGCTTCTTTCATTTATTGATGTATAGCACTGTGAAATAACTGATAACTTGTATTTAGAGTGCTATGCAAATGCCGTCATTGCACTACATATGCATGTGAGGGCAGTATTTTCACTTATGCAAAAGATTTGGCAGGTATTGTGCCTACAGAGGAACCTTGCAAACAGGACAGATAACAATGCACGCTGATAAGGACAAGGTGATTTCCTATTCCAACATCTTTAACAAAATCAGTAATATTCCAGCTTTTGCAAGTGTAATCAAAGTTATTATTACTATTTCTCATTATTATTGTCACTATTATTATTAATAACTTATCATTATTATCCTCCATTATTATTATTATCATTATCATTATTATTATTATTATTATTATTATTATTATTATTATTATTATTATTATCATTATTACATCATAACATGAAACTCATGTCTTCTTAATTGGTAACTACTAACACTCCCTATTGAGGTGAAATAGTGACTTAGAAATTCGCCGTGCTTGATTGAATTGCCAGAACATTATAAATTATTTTATAATTACCTGTAGAGCAAAAACAAATTTAGAATTCATTGCAACCAATTAAGGTATTATCACATTGGGCTAAAGGATTAAATACTGACAGAGCACTTTATTTTCTTAATAATATCAACACTACTATTAAAACAAGTTTGAAAGGTTTTCATTAAATGATCATATATCCAGGCACACGACCTATAATTCTACTGGCAGTAAATAAGAGTTATACATGCGATAAAAAGACACACAAATCATTCTATCAAGTCTGTAAAAATGCTACCAAGACATTAATTTACACATTCAAACTTCAGATTCACAAAGAAAAAGACATGTTTACTCTCATGGGATATGATAACAACTAAAACATGACCTTGCTGATCCCGTGCACGTAATTTTTTTTTTTTTTTTCAGGTCTGCTGGAAAATCGACATACTGTTGCCTGCCTGGTAAAAGAGCCCTAAGGCTTGTGGGATTATAAAAAGAAATAAGAAAACAAGAAAAAAAATGATGATCCCATCATTATGAAAGAACTTTTACACCTCTGTAAAGTTATGTTACAAACAAAAAACAACAACAAAAAATCACTTTTGGGGTGAAATTTCGTGCTAGGTCTTTCTGCTGGGAAGGCGACGTCTTTTCCGACAGATGGTCATGAATACTGGCTATGCTATAGGCCCTACAAATACATATGTAGACCATACCGTCCATTTCTTATGCCTTGATCCTTCTTTTTTTCTTTTCCTTTTTTTTTTTATGAGTGAAGGTGTCAATACTGTTTACACTAGTACTAATAGAACTACTCTTATCATTACTAATACAGTCAAACCTGTCTATAGCAACCACCGTCTATAGCATCCACCTGCCGTACATGTATGTGACCACTAAACACATTTCCCCCTAAAGAGAAAAGCCATGTTAACAACCCTGTCTATAGCAGCCATCTGTCCACACGGCCACTTTTTTTTCCCCTTTGGTGACTGCTATTGACAGGTTTGACTGTAATAATCCATGCATTAGCAATAATAATAATAACAATAATAATGATGATGATAATAATAATAATGACTCCTACCATTATGGCAATTAGGCAATTCTAATAATTAAGAAAGATTCTAATATTCAAAATTATAATCTTGATAATGATCATAAAAATGTCCTCTACAAATTGTGACCGCCCAGCTCAAAACCCATGACAACTGCAGATCAGGATTCTCTGCAATTGGACTAAATTTGTAATTTGGGTTGATCAATTAAAATACTTAAAGCTTGTCTTACCTTGGAAAGTAATCTTTTCTCAACCTACTGTCAAAATCCCGCAGCTGAAAACAGAATCGAAATTGAAATATTGCCAGTTTTTCTCAACAACAGTTTTTCAAGCAGGTGCTGCTTTCACTGTAGGAAATAGATCATGTTTTCATAGATACTTCTGCATGCCTGCGTGACCCTAATCTTCAAATAATCTTTTCTCCTGTTTTGTTTTAATGAACTGCACCTCCCAACCATCTCTTATTTCAATCATTTTTTAAAATCTTTTTTTTTTTTTTTGATGGCTTAGGATGGTTGAACTTATGATCATTTTAAATCTTACAGCTTACACTTTTAAATTATTGAAAAAATGGAAATTCATTTTGACCTACTGCTTGTGGGTTTTGAGGTAGATGGTCACAAACGAAGCAAGACAAAAAAAAAAAAGAAGACATCAGAAAGGGTGATATGTAGAAAGACAGTAGCAATGCTTTCTGAGATTTTCTATTGCCCATAATGAGGGGCACTTATGTAAGAATTAATATGACTTATTTCAAGCACAGGTGATATGAAGACGATGGCTTGGCAGTAGCCTTGATTATCACAAAGTTATTTGGAACAGAGTTCCTGACACAGCATCATACGAATGCCATCTCATTTCATACATCTTATATCATAGTTTTGTTATTATGTGTTGTTCCCCCCTCCAAAGAAAAAGGATTAAAAAGAAGCTTTTGAATTCATGGATGCTTTTATTGCATGTACGTGTATGTCCAAACTCTCCACTCCCGAGAGCATGTAATTTTGTGGCTGATAGTGTATAGCCTCTACCCGGTACAACACACAACCCTGCCTTGCTCACGGATATCGACTGCCAAACTGTTATGTACAAGGGTTTTTGACACTTATAAAGCCAAGTTTGTTAGAGGGTGAGTCAACCTCTAAATGCAACTGAAAAAAAAAGTACTCCACTATGGAAGTAGGACACTGCTGCAGGTATTCCTGTCAATGTCTGATTAAAGTCTCCAGTAAAGTAATTGGGGTTTCACTAACTTAGCTTTGAGCTAGTCTGGCCTTTGGAAATTCAAAATTTCTTGATGTCTCATTGTTGTTTTCTCATTGGTCTAATATCGCTATTTGTCTGCTTGCCTCACACATAAATACACATAAAGGAATTGAATTTGTAAGGTACTAAATTTTGCATTGGGATACATTACCAGGTATTCACAACCTATAAAATCTATTCTGTACTAGACATACATGCACACACACACACAACAACATACTTATATTCATTCCTCCTACTCAATCACTCCAGCAGGCGTAAACTGCACCACCACAATAATACGACAGCACCTACTATACACGAGTTTCTCTTGTTTTGGCAAAGCTTAGGACTATAAACATGGCTCCTCCCTCTGTCACTACAATGTGAACGATTCCCAGGGAGCCCTGGATTCAACCACTGACATCGTCCTTGGCATGCTGCAGCAAGTGTGCGGTGAGGTTGTGGTTGTTCCTGAAGCGCTTGGAGCACTTTTCGCACTGGAAGGGCATCTCACCCGTGTGCACACGCTGGTGGACAGCCATGGAGTCTTTGCTAGAGAAGCCCTTGCCGCACACCAGGCAGACGAAAGGACGGATCCCCTTGTGCCGCCGCTCGTGGTTGCGCCAGCTCGACCGCTCCATGAAGCGCTTGTCGCAGAAGCTGCAGGAAAAGCGCTTCTCCCGCTTGCCGTGCATGCGCGACCGGTGCTTGCCCATCAGTTTCTGGGTGCGGAAGCCGCGGCTGCACACCGTGCACTTGAAAGGCTTCAGCCCCGTGTGCTCCCCCTGGTGGTTCATCAAGGCCTTCTGCGACGCAAATGACCGTGGGCAGAGCTGGCAGAGAAATGGCCGGATGGGATTGTGTTTCTTCATATGCGCTTCCAGGTTGCAGCGGGTAACAAAGCGCTGGACACACTGCGGACACTGATACGTTCCCTTCCCTTCATGCACCTCCTGCTCGTGGTACTTCCTCTGGTTGTACTGGCGGAAGCGAGAGCTGCAATAGTGACATTTGTACGGTCGCGGCCGATCAAAGTACGATATGCGCTTCCCCAGCATGTCCACGGGAAATGTTGAATTCGGGTGGGCTACTTGCTCTTTTTCTTTTGACTTCTGCTGATTTCCGCTGCCATCACCCTCAAATTCCTCTGCTCTGCTGTGAGCAGTTCCTGCATCTTTGGCACTTATGTCCACATTCTCACCACTGTCTGTCTCTGCATGGTTATCGCTATGACACTGATCGTTCTTGTCCAACTCTGCACTGTCATCAAACTCAAGGTTACCTGAGATGCAGCGGTTCTTGTCTTGATGCTGGGCGTGGGCCTCGCGCCTGTGCCTGCAGAGACTGGATTTGGAAAAGAAGAGTTTTCCACACTCTGCGCACTTGAACGGATGCGTCTCATGGCTAAGGACATGCTTTGCAAGTGTCTGGGAGCTCTCAAACGCATCGCCACAGTGTTCACACAAATAGATGTTGCCGATGAAGTCGTGGAAGGTTTCATGTGCCGCCAGGCGGCCCCTCGTTGGGAAGTCCTTTCCGCACGTCACACATATGAAGCGGTTGTTTTCTGCACTGCGCTCCTGCTGAACAACGGGCTGCCTGGTCTCCGTCGCCTTCTTCTTCATCTCCCAGGTGAACCGCGGGCGGTGATGGCCAGCTCGTTCTTGCTCGTGGGCGAGCTTGATGTGCCGGGACATTCGCTTGGCAGACTTGTACAAGCATTGGCACTGCTGGCACCGGAAGTTGTCTGCCTCTGGACGTAAAGAAGGATAAACACAACATCAATTCAATCCTTTCTCTGCTTACTTCAGCTTGACACTGGAAATACATTACCTGTGCAAACTGCCATCTTGCTTTGCCCCCCCCCCCCAAAAAAAAAACAACAACAACAACAAAACAAACAAACAAACAAATAAATAAACTTGAATGCAGTCAAACGCAAAGACAAAAATATAAATATAAACATGTACACACTTGTATATGTACAATTATTATAATACTACGGATCCAGCCATATGGAGACATTACAGATAAGCACAGTGTCAGCAGTAAAACATGCGATTGAATGGGAGATAACATACTTGAAAATGTTATCCTGTCCAAATATATGTTAGTCTGATAAGAAAGAGTAAAATATTACAAGTTCAATGGTATAAATTTGATCGCAATCGGATGGAACATAAGGAAGTTATGAAATTTCAAAGTTTCGCTATTTTTTAGGGAAAAAAGTTCTGGAACAGTCAATACGAATATGCAAATTCCAAAGTGAGCATGTCATTCACTCCTAACTTACCATATACAAAATGTATGTAGCTTGTACATACATAGAATTGTGAAATTTCAAATTTTTCATTCAAACGCAACAAATATGCCGGAGGCTCCAATCCTCAAATATCTAACTGATCCCACTGTACAAAAACTGTTTTGGACAAATTATCAAAACTTCAAAATTTCATAACTTCCTTAATTTTCATCCGATTTCAGTCAAATGTTTACCGTTGAACTCGTAAAATGTTACATTTTTTTTTACCAGACTAACTTACATTTGGACTGGACTTCCTCTTTAAGGAGACAAAAATTGTCTCCTCATGGTCTTTGTTTCCTTGATTATTAAAGTTATTATGAGCATAATATATAATGTCTCCCTAAAGCCCCTGTTCCGCCATGCTGTTCTAGTGCAGGGCAACAATTTTGCGTGTTGTTAAATTTGCAATCCAAATGTGACTTGCTAGATTCGGGAAAATTAAACCCTCGTGAAAATAACAGCTTATACAATAAAATATGTGAAACTATTCTTAAGCCAACTCCACTTCTACCAAAGTCCTTAGGACCACCAGTTTTCTTTCATTACAGTCAAACTGCCAGTCGATGATAGTTTTTGGACCTGAGTTTGTACTTCCTTGTATTGAAAATGTTGTTACCGCCATGTTCAATACAATGGGTGTGCACTGCACTATTGTACTACGATGCACAGTATGCCTGTGTATTCATGCCCAATAGACTGTACAATGCAATCGATATACTGTATACGCTATATATTTCGCGAATTTCGCGAGTCAGGAGCTATTCGCGAAATTAACAACATGCGAAAATATTACCTTCCAAAATGAATCCCTTGCCTTGATGATACGAACATTTCAGTACTAGTATACCATGTCACGGCTTACCGAACAGACCATACTGGCTAAGCTTGTTTACGCAAGTCCACGTCTACTTACGAATACTGTAGAGAGCCAATCCATTATCGCAAGGGGACCACTCGTCAGAAATCTAGCGCGATGGACTTAACCACTTCAAAAATGTTGAATTCTAACTTACTAGTTCGCAGAGTTTGGCAAGTCTTTTTCATGCAGTGTATAACTAGTATCATTCTTATTTGCTGGTAAGTTGAAAATTCACACTTTCTTTGCCACTTCATATTTTCTCTGGTTCCCCAATCGCGAATTTAACCACTCGCGAAAATGTGTGACAGCGGCAATTCGCGAAAATTTATGTACGCGAAAATTATAGCGTATACAGTAGATCAGGAAGCCTTCTTCCTCTTAACAGGCAGGGTAATCTCAAGGAAATTACAATCTGTACGTCAGATAAAATTTGTTCATTGGCACTGTAACAGTAACTAGTAAATCGTGTTCTCTGACAAGCTATAAACAGAAGATAAATTTTGATGGATTAAACTTATTAAAAAAAATAATGACAGTGTACAATGTACCATACCTTTGTTGTACTTGAGGTCATCCAAGTTCACCTTGAAACCAACATGTGAGGCATAATCCTCACTGTAGAATACCCTTAGCTCGCTGCCCGGTTTGACGACCTTAGTGACCTGGAAGTGAATGAATCCATAGAGCTGCACGGCCTCCAGATTTTGCTCCTCTCTTGTCCGGGCGCAGGGAACGTGGAGCATCCAGTTCTCATTGCGCCGGTACTTCCCGTCCACATAGTAGAGAATCCTTCCCTGGAGACACAGCTGTAGGTATGCAGCAGATTAACATCAAAGGGGTTATAAACTCTCTGCCTTTATTATCATTAATATTATTATTATTTGACAAATTTGTATAGCCCAGCTACTATATAAATAAACTCTACTGCATGGTGATTAACAGAGCTCCTAACATTGTTGGTGATTAGACACACAAAAAATAAGTAACAAATTAATCAAAGGCTTCTGAAGAAGGTAAGTCTTCAACAAAGATTTGAAGACAGCAAGTGATTGGGCCTTCCTCATTTTCTCTGGTAATTTATTCCAAAGTTGTGGAGTAGCACAACTGAAGGCACAATCCCCCAAAGTTACTTTTGTTTTTAAGTGAGGTTGCTTTCGAAGCAACTTATCCTGTGTGCTTCGTAAAGTATGTAAATATAGATATGATTTTCTTGATATCAATTCTGATAAATAGCCATGTACTTGGCCATTCATTACTTTGTAAGTAAGAAACAAAATCTGAAATGCAATTCTCTGCCTTACTTACAACCGATGTAACTTCATCAAATGAGTGTAATATGTTAAAATTTTGACGAACTGGACACAAGTCTCACACATGCATTCTGAACACACTGAAGCTTGACTATCTGTGAATCTGGCAAGCCAAACAATAACCCATTACAATAATCAAGCCTACTGTACTGCTACAGTTTGTAATGAATGTGTGAACGAGAGTTTCAGCATGTTCCTACAGAGGGCGAACCATGTAATATGTCTATGATTACAAAGGGGGTTGGAGTGACCTACACTTTACAAATAATGCCAGACTTTGCTTTCCAAAGAGTGTGCTTTGAACGCTCACAGAACAATCATAAAGGGCGCACGTTAACTTTTGAACTTTAATGCGAATCTGCACTTCCTGACTTGACTGCTAGTTGGGTGCTCTTTCACTAGCAAGCCAAGGAGTACTGTCTGCCGTGTGGGGGAAGAGCCTCATTTTGCTCAATTCCAAACAAAAAGTGTGAAACAAGTGGGCTATCATCATGAAATTGACCTAATTTGCCAAAGACTGGATATGTGACACAGGTACAGAGTCAAGGGAATGCTCATTAGGCATCCAAAGTTTATTATCACGTACGTTGCAGATCCCGATGATGGATTGTTTAATCAAGTATATGACTAGTACCTGCTTTGCCTTATGTGTGTGTCCTTTGATATCAAATGGCTAGAGGGAGACTCCCAATCAACACATCAGGAGATTTCTAAAACAAAACAACATCAGTAGTACGGGTAATTCATACCTCCCATGACGACTCTTCTACGCAGCCAGCGGCTTCATCGACCAGGGCACCCTGGAAGGGGCCGTACTGAGTACCCTTCTCCAGCACCTTCTCTGCTTTAACCCCTATCACCTTCTTCTTGTCACCAGAGGCATAGGTGTACACGAGACCCTCTGGTAATTTAGGAGGCGTGGTGTTGGGTGGAAGAGGACCGGGCCTGTGCCTTTCCTTGAGGAGGACACGTGCAGGTAGCGGGTCTAGATCACCATCAACCTCCTCCTCCTCCCTGTCCCCTCGAGTTGGGGAATGGCGCACTTGCTGATGAAGGTGATGCTGGGGTGGATCAATCATCTGCAGGAGGCTCGAATCCTGTTGCCGGGCGGGGCCGGCAGCGGAGGAGGAGGCCTGCATCTCTGGTTGCTGGGCGTAGTCCCGGCGGTAGTCCTGGGGCTGCTGCTGGGGTGGCGGAGGTGGAACAGACGAGGAGAGGTTGCTGTTGTAGCTGCGCTGGCTGTTGGAGTTGAGGAGTTGGCTGTCTGGAAGAAGTTGCATTGAGGGCGCCCTACTCTCCTGACTGCGTGGCTGCTGACGCTGAGAGTCTTGCTGAGGATGCTGATGCTGCTGGAGTTGAGTTGGTGGACGCACAGGAACAAGCCCTGACACTATACACACGTATATAACACATCACATATAAATTTAATAGACACACAGGGTGCTCCCTTTACAAGGAACATGGTTGTAACAAAAATTTCATTACAATGGAGTCAAAATTCAGATCCCTAATTAAACTCTATGAAGAACAAAAAAAAAAGGTTTTATCATCTAAAATGAGTCAGAACAGAAACTTATTGTAATCATAACTCCACGCTTACTAATATTACAGTCATTAATTCTAAAGTTTTCTTAATGATCTTGTTATTAGATCATGATTATCATAATGCGTGCATAATGACACTGTACCTTAGGTACCGGTAATCATCAATATCGATGTTACAGTCATTATACAGATTATAAGTACCGGTAATCATTTTTTTTTTTCATTCATCATCCTTGCATCAATATAAAAGGATGCATAAATTCTGGAGTGGAGAAAATACATTGATTGCCATAAATCAGGATTTCGGTCTATTTCCCTGGGAAGGAGTCATTACCAAGTGACCAGTGACCAACCAGTGACCAACCAATGACCCACCTTCTAGAAAGGACTGCAAGTCCTGCCCGGTCTGTCTCCTGTTGTTGGTGTAAGCCTCCCTACTGTGGGGGGCCGCCACCAGCACCGGTTGGGCGACATGGTGCATGTGCTGGTGGGACAGGGAGTGTGACTGCAGGCCGTGCTGGTGGGCGAAGTGGGACGGAAGGTGCTGCAGGTGCTGGGGCTGATGGTGGTTCAAGGGGGGTTGCTGCCCTTGCTGCCCCTGATCCTCATGGCTGTGAGTGGCGCCGGGCCGGTGCACCACGGCGGCGGCAGCGGCAGCGGCCTGCTGGTCCACGTAGCGGTAATCCATGGCTCAAGGATCAGCCCGGCATCTCACAAGCAGCCTTCCATGAAGGACTTGATCCACACTGTGAGCCTGAAATGGTGAAATAAAGAAATGAGATATCTTTACTACAACTGTTTGACAAATTGCCCTGTTATTGATGTAAATACATTGCACAACACACACGCATTGATTATTCAGAGTTTTAGTCGTACATTGTAGCATTACTGGCTGCTAAAAGGTATAACAACCTTCACTGGCTCTTGATTGGGCGAAAGCTGGTACAGTAGTCTCGATACAGTCGTAAGATGCTTGTCTACAAATGTAGTAATCACGAGATTGTTGATTCAAGTCCAACGTAGGCATACAACTGTATGCCTATATTACAATATATCCTCTTCTTCTTTCTTTACTAATCAGTGTGTACTTTCATTGATGAAGGGCAGCTGCCAATCTGTTAAAACAATATCAACCTGATGGGAGATATAATTTAATTCAAGAAAGAAGATCCTCCCATTGTCAATCAATTAACTTTCCAGTAAGTTTCCACAGTAGACTGGGTCTACACAGTTGAGAAAATACGCTCCAGGTCTTGAAAGTTGTCATATCGTACTTTGTACTGTGTCATTCATTATTATACACGAAACAGACTACACAAATATTTAACTTCCAGTTACAGTGTACATATAGAGCTTCCTCAGTTGGTTGCTGAAGGATTATTCAATGGATTATTGATCAAATCAAATTTATTGTGGCACAAAATCAAAGAGCTTTGGCTAGTAGACCCATATGGGCCTACATCATAGTTCATACTAGCCGTTACATGCACTTTACATCAAATTTCCAAACCAGAAATCTACTGTTATAGTGAAATATACCTGCAATTAGTGCAAACCTGCCTTGATGGTGTCATGTGCACAAATTTCCAGTAAACTTTAGAACTCCTACCAGTACAGCCCTACGTAAACGTTATTTGGGATAATTTGTAGTTAATAGACTCTATATCAATTAACGTTACTTGTCAATACTCGCAATGCAATACACGTAGACCTCCTTAGTCCGAGATCTAGTCTGAAATATGAACACATGGTAATAACTTAATAAGTTTAACTGCCTTCTCTTCTGCCCCATATTGGTATAAATTATAACTCCACTCCAGTGGATTAACGAACACACAAACAAATTAACATCATCATATAAACATTATGAACATAGCCAAGGCAAGGGTCATTCTAATTAGCACAGCATGCACACTGCTGTGTGTAGTTGTAGTAAATTTAAGCTACATTTGTAGATGCAGAATCTTACGGTAGTTCCATTGTTATTTAAGTGGTGCATTCTACATAGATCCTAGTAGAGTATTAAATCATCACCAGCCAGCTGCACTTCTGCTCAGCGAGGTTTTTGTTGTCGAGTGCACTGCACCACACCACCATGACCACACAAGACACGCACGGGCAATATTCCCGGCAATGTCATGTATTCCAAGGGGCCTACATATCCCAGACACCAACGTTCTACGCACAGCTGCTGTCATTACAAAAGTAGATGTGTGTAGATGTGTGTACATGTATTCACGAACAAGGGTAATTTCTGTTCAGTAAAGCTAGCGTTACACAAGTATCACATGGTAGGAATGGAATCAATTACCGATAAATCTCGTCGGATATCACTCACATCTGATCAGCTCAGCCGTAAGAGTTGTGTGGGACAATGCGAAAGTGACAATTTCAGAACGGGATTGTTTCACAGTAGCTTACTGTACAGTACCGTATGTATAGAATCAGGGTCCATAGTACTACAGTACGTAAGTCGAAATTTCACGATTGTTGCGCAAGCTCTTACAGTGTTAACGAATTGTTGCCCCTATTCCGGCGTGGTAGACCACACTCCGTGCATGTGCCAAATAAAACGATCATTATTTTTGTAAGAAAAAAAAATCAGAATAACCAAGTCCTTTGTGTAAATATGAAGAGTTTTATCGCAAAACGAGCTAAGCAAATCTATTCTTGTTAAGATATTTGTGATTAAAGCTGTTGAAAAATAAAATATTAAGAAAATACAGGATATTTATCACAACTTCTAGAATTATAATCCATTATTGTCATGTTACAAACACTGCTACTGGAAAGGTTTAGGTCAATTGTTTTCTATATGGACTTACTATTTTTATTTGAAATGTTTAAAAATGGCGCTTAGATCATTTTGCAATAAAAGTATTCTGTCATTTGTCTTTTCTTCAATAATATGAGTTTTTAATCCTAGTTAGCTGTTTTAAAGTGAAGGACTTTGGACCATAATCCTCGTTCTCGTTTCGATCCTCTCAACCTTTAGGTAAAATGTTGTTGTTGCTGGTGTTCTTTTGTCTGTTTTTTGTTTTATTGTTGTTGCTTTTTTGTTGAGGGGTTTATAATTCGTTATTTCTCCCACTTTTTGTTTGTTGGTTTGTTTCACCTTATCTCTTTTCCGTATGTGGTCATACGTTGCGAAAAACACATAATGATTTCACTCTCACTTCCAGCAAAGAGCACTGATCTTAGCATGTTTCAGATATTAAGGGAACTGTATATCCAGTGCTTTAATCGTAAGTGGTACGCAAGTTGTTTGTTTGTTTGTTTGTTTGTTTGTTTATTTGTTTGTTTGCTTGTTTGTTTGTTTTTTGTTTGTTGGTACCCGGAGAAGTTCGAATCAACTAAAAGGTAATTATAAACATTTTTCAAATAGATGCTGACCGAAAGTATAAACAACACCATTCAGAAAGTCCGTGTATTGTAGGAAGGAAACAGACCACTAATGGAGTGTTCATTGAAAGTTCAGGGTTGATATCGTACTTAATGATTAGTCCAGTATAATAGTATGACATTAGTAGTAATTATCTGTACCATGGTACGTTTAGGTCTGATAGGACCCTATATACCTCCCTCTGAATGTATAGTACACATAGTGCGATTTCTGAGTTCATGGTTATTCAAACTCAGTTATTAATAGTCGGGTCCATGCAGAAATTAGACCACACCCCTCCCTCGAGTCACTGGCAGGCGAGCAAGCTCATTACGTTTTTCTTTCTTTTACTCTTTCTGTTTGGTATATTTTAAAAGGATAATTCAACGATATTATATGGTGAAACACTTTTGGTGGAATATTTTTTTATATCTGAATTTCAATATAAAAATAAAGAATATGAATATTGAGGGGCATGTGTGGTTAAATCATTGCTGGCATAATACAGGGGAAAATCAGTCCAGCTGTATAAAGAGATCCTTTGTGACAAAGACGATTCTGTTCTTTTGTTATCTCCAGGGGCCGCGGAACCGGGGGGGGGGGGGGGCTGCAACCCCCCCAACACACACTTTTGGTTCGTGAAAAAAAAAATGGAAAAAGAAACCACAACACCCATGAATTTAAATTTCCAAGATTCCGCCGTTACATAAAGTTCCCGTCTAAGTACCGGCGTAGCAAAAAAAAAATAAATAAATAAATAAAGGGGGCGATGGGGCGGTCTCCCCCTTAAGAATCTGAATAATTCTGAGCGCACAAGACTTATCACTTACATTCAGAAAAATCAATAGTTCCCTCTACAAGGGGGATATCCCCTTTTAATCAAACCTTTCCTCTCTCAGTTCCTCCGATCATTTTTTTTCCGATTATTTCCCAAATATTCCATAAAAACTATGCGTACACGAGATACACCGTATCTAAATTTCAAATTTAAAAAAGGCAAAAGCTCCCTCGTACGGGAAGGGTGGGAATAGCACTCTCCCACGCTTTCTCCCTGATTGCCCCCCCCCCCCCCCACCACCGTGCATACAAGTAGACTATCGGCTACACTTTGCGTTTTTCCAAATATATGCCACAAAATGTGTACACCAAAACGTTTAACTGCAATCAGAAAATACAGAATCTCCCTCATGTATAGGAGGGAGAATAAGGGTTTTCCCCTCCCACATCATCCTGCTATGTCTCCTTCCACAGACTTCCACTTCTGTGATTGACAAATTTCCAGATATTTCAACAGAAGTGTGCACCAGATTGTTAAATTTCAGTTCTAAAAATGGAAAAAAAAAGCTTCCTCGAATATGGGAGTGGTATCTTGCCACCCTCCAATATTGATTGGTCCCTTCTATAGACTTACAATATTAGTACACTTTGGGGGAATGACAATTTCCGAATTTCCCACATAAAGTGTGCTTCAGATCGCTTTATTTCAATTTAAAAAACGCAATAGCTTCGTCGAGCGGGACGGGGCATCCCCCTCCCACAGGCTTGACCTTGACACCCCCCCCCCCCGTCCCGCAGCCACCACCCCCCCCCCCCCACACACACACAAACACACTGAAAAACGTTCCGCGGCCCCGCCTGATATAGTCCATAAACAATGCAAAAGAAAGCCAGAACACAGTAATTGCTACCGGAGAAATTAGTTTCTTACATGTATTTTGTTATATCATATCTCTTTGGGAACTATCATAATGGAGTTTCAACTGTATCATTCTGTCACTGCCTGACATGGGCAGTTCCAGTAAGGCACGGTAAGGTGAGCGTGGGTCTTCACTGATGTGTACATAATCTTTGGGGTTTGAAAGAGAGCGTTCAGTGACAAAATAAATGATCTTGTATTATATTATATATTCATATTAAATGGAGTTGTGACGTAATGAATGTGTCTTATATTATTCTCACATTAATGACGAGACATAATAGCAATCATAAGAACAAATAAAATGTTCTAATAAAATCATAATAAAAAACCAGTATTGACCAGGAGGTGTGGAGGGATGGGGTGTGGAAAGGAGAGGGGTCTTTTCAGAGCCTTTCACACCGCCCTCCCCCCACCGCCCTCCCCTCCCCCAGGTTGGAATGTGGTGGGAACCATTCCGATTTCTTCAAAAATGGTTTCAAACGGTTGGTACATTAACTGGATTTCTCGAAAAAGATGTACAAGGATCGCTACTTGGGTGAGTTGGATCAGTCGTTAGCGCGTCTGCCTCACGATCACGCGGCCCGGGTTCGAACCCGAGTCTGGACTGAGCAATGTTGTGTGTTAGCATTCCGTCCCCTCTAGCAAGAGGCAAAACACTCTGTCCCTCGGATAGGACATAAAGTTGAGGTCCCGTGCATGAGAGAGTAACAACTCATACACGTAAAAGATCGGGGGCATCCCACGAGACCGACACCCACGAGTCATACGGTCCACGAGACCGACATCAATAATAGGTCCATGAGTCATACAGCCCACGAGTTATACGGCTCAGGAGTCATACAGCCCATAAGTTCGACACTACGCACAAAAGGCTCATGAGACCGACACTAAGCAAACATAGCCCACGAGACCGATACTAAGCAATAAAGGCTCATGAGACCGACACTAAGCAAAGAAAGCCCACGAGACCGACAGTAGGCAAAAAAGGCCCACGAGACCGACACTAAG
This sequence comes from Diadema antillarum, assembly GCF_040938485.1. Taxonomy (NCBI): domain Eukaryota; kingdom Metazoa; phylum Echinodermata; class Echinoidea; order Diadematoida; family Diadematidae; genus Diadema; species Diadema antillarum. The sequence continues at coordinate 1,089,403 of NW_027272095.1, read as the reverse complement.
CTAAAAAGGCTCACGAGACCGACACTAAGCAAAGAAAGCTCACGAGACCGACAGTAGGCAAAAAAGGCCCACGAGACCGACAAGATAAACAGCGCCATCTACATGTCAATCACCTGTGCAGGGTGTTCCATAAACGGAAAAATAACATACTGGCGGCTGTAATTTGTAAATTTTAATGAACGACACCAAACGTGTATTTCTACATACTTCGGGGGGGGGGGCAAGTGTGTCAGGGAGCGACATTGTTATCAAGTAGAAAAATAGAATTGTATTCTTCATACCCCCCCCAAAAAAAAAAAATAGAAGAATTAGTATTCTTCATCCCCCCCCCCCAAAAAAAAAAAGAGACAAAAAACCCCACAAATGATTTAAAAGGAGGGCAAGAACGATGTACGGATTAATTTTAGAGCTTTGATAATGCCATCGTGCTATTTTAATAGGCTTTCCCAGTTTTTAGCTAGAAGATGGACAGGATATAATTTTTAGCTCTTCTCTTTCCTGATTCACTAGTTACTTATTCTATTTTAGATTTTTTACCCTCCTGCATGGAAGTTTTGCAATAAGATCTATTTGTAATTTTCTCTGTAACTGTAATGTAATGCTACTGATTAAAACGTTTTATATCGCAGGGATTCACCTCAATTTGTGGCTTGTGTTATTCTCCTCCAAACAGTACATTTTTTCGTGAAATACAATAGCTGTTTTCATGGATGCATCTAATTTTTTCCGAATCCCTTACGCTTCCCTAATAGACGATTACGTTATTTTTTATTTCTAATTAATATTAATTCAACACCCTCGCAGGTTTACTATGGAAAGATCTGTTACACACTTTTACTGTACTTTGTTCATTTTTTTTTTCACAAACAAACACCCATGCAAACACAATTAAAGATCCTGATCATTTCGGGTGGGGCAACTGGTGGGGTCACACCCTGCCGGAGATGGCAACTCTTCTTTTCCATCTCTCTTCCAATGCTATTATCAGGACACCCTATACAATTTATTGGTCTATAGGTGGCGCTGTTCATCCTGTCGGTTTCGTGGGCCTTCTTTGCTTAGTGTCGGTCTCGTGAACCTCTTTTGCGAAATGTCGGTCTCGTGAGCCTTGTGTGCGTAGCGTCGGTCTCGCGGACCTTTTAAGTGTAGTGTCGGTCTCGTGGGCTTTGTTTGCTTACTGTCGGTCTCGTGAGCCTTTTGTGCGTAGTGTCGGTCTCGTGAGCCGTATAACTCCTGGGCTTATTTTACTTGATGTCGAACTCGTGGGCTTTATTTACTCAGTGTCGAACTCGTGGGCTGTATAACTGGTGGGCTGTATGACTTGTGAGCTGTATGACTCGTGGGCTGTATGACTTGTGAGCTGTATAACTTGTGGGCGGTATGACTCGTGGGTGTCGGGTTCGTGACGTGCACCCAAAAGATCCCGCTTCATTCATTCATCGCAAGAAAAGAGCAGGGTGTTTAACCAGGTGATGTGGACCCACCTCACGTCTAACACTGGACCCCATGGAAGACCAGCTTAACGTAGCTGAATGTGGGCTATCCAGCCATCTTCCCAGATGGAAAATGAACACACACACACACACACACACACACACACACAAAACCCGTTAAGAATCGAATTGATTTCAACAGAAACTGTTTTTGTCTGTTTGTTTATCACCATTTTGTTTTTATTCTAAAAGACCTTTGGTAGAGAAGAAACCAATCTTCTTGTGTTAGTAAAACGTTAGGAACCGGGAGCTCATGTTTTCATAATTTATATTGCATCATGACGAGATAGAATTCGTCACCCCTAACCCCCCCCCCCCCCCCCCCCCCCCAAAAAAAAAAAAAAAAAAAAAAAAATGAAGAAACTTTGCAAAATGTGTCCAAATGTTTTTCTACTATCAGTACTTAACTTCCCACCGCGACCTTCGACACCACCCATGTATCTTTTCAATTGACGTGGGAGAAAGTATAGCGTGAGAAAACCGCGGAATCCGTAAGGTCCAATATGGTTTCTTTTTCCGGTGGGGCTTTTTATTCACAGAGTGGAGGGAAACGTTCATGGGTTGTTGGAATGGAGCAAGAAACTGGATTATCATTGCCAAGGGCACTGTAACACACAGACTATAGAATTCTCTATCATATTATCCCAGGGTACTGCTGGCTATAGCACACAATCATTTTGATACGGTCCGACAGACAGGAAATTGGCTGCTGATATGAATAATATTGTGTGCTGATCATGCACGGCACTACGGCAGGACCTATCCTTTCAATTATACACGATGAGGAGTTTGAATGCAAAAACGACATGTATACGCTATTTTCACATCGTTTAGTAAAGTAAAGTAATCATAATATAGGGAAAACAAAATCTTTTCAATGATACTACACTGTTACACAAAATCACATATTTTTGAAATTATCGCATATATTTTGACTTATTAAAGGTATTTTTTTTATTTCAGCAGCTTTAATCCCCAATATTTTAAATTGACAGAAGGGGTATTTGTTTTTGAATTTGAAATTTTCTTGCAGACTCAAGTGCGACCGACGTAGGGTAAAAAAACCCCAAAAAACAAAAAACAGAATGAAAGAAGGAAGGAAGTAAAAAAGAACAGAAGAGTATATGAAAAGAAGTAGGGCCGGCTCTTCTGTAAGCATGGCTGTGATACAACCAAATAAGCAAAAAAAAAAAAAAAAAAAAACCAAAAAAAAAAAAAAACCAGATAAAAAACAGTTAAGACGTTGCTGTTCAAAAATGAATAAAACAAAAATGAGTGTGTATGTGTGCATGGGGGGGGGGGGGGGAGGAGGACGAAACTGATATGCATAAACGCAACAAGCGAAATTTAACACACACACACACACACACACACACACACACACACACACACACACGTTTTGAGACCGTCATCTCCGACGCCCTGACGTCAATCATGTGAATACGCTGTTGCTATACAATTTTCCTGCCAATGTGCGTTTAAAAAGACAACATCATGATACAGATTGAAGATTCCCTAAACTGCATAACTGAATTCATATAAAATCATTATTTGGGGATAAAGTTCCCTTTTAAGGGGTTCCCTTTTGTCTCAATCAATTATGAAAATCAGAATATCATGCATCAACTTAATTGTTCCTGGAGCGTTTTAGCCACTGATAGCCTTTACTTGGGCATATATCTCGAAAAATCAGCAATTATTCTCAAGCATTTATCGGCTATTATGACGTCATCAATGTTAATCCCCATGTCACAGCCCGGGCGGTTATATCGCTCAACTATCATCGGTTGGAAATGATAACATTGTGCTTTTATGTTTGCTGTAGACAAAAGCTTCGCATGTCTTTTTATTACAATGGTCTTCCTTTTAGCCGCTTTCATGATAATGTTTAAAAAACCTTTTCAGTACCATGCATTACAATATTTTATGGATATTTTCTTTTCCTACAAGCTCGAAAAAAATATTCATTCACATGTTCCCTCCCATTAAAGGACAAGTTCACCTTCATAAACATAAGGATTGAGAAAATGCAACAATATTAGTAGAACACATCAGTGAAAGTTTGAGGAAAATTGGACAATCGATGCAAAAGTTATGAATTTTTTAAATTTTTGTGTTGGAACCGCTGGATGAGGAGACTACTACAGCTTGTGAGTCATATGCGTACAACAGCATAAAGAAAATATAAAAGAAAATTCAACATATTTTCATTTTTTTCGCATAATAAAAGAGCAATTGACTTGCCTCTTTCTAAAGGCAGGGGGAATAATATTACCCATAACATTTATTGGTAACGAGTCAGGGGAATGTGTACTTTTTCAAAAGATGGAATTTTGTGAAATTCTCTTTATATTTTCCTTATATTGTTGTACGCATGTGACATCTAAGTTATTCATACACTGCAGTAGTCTTCCCATCCAGCGGGGTACTGCAAAAAAACTTTAAAAATTCATAACTTTTTTGAACGGATTGTCTGATTTTCCTCAAACTTTCAATGATGTGTTCTACTGATATTGCTACATTCTCTCAATCCTTATGTTTATGAAGGTGAACTTGTCCTTTAAGTTCCTCAGGCAGGACATCACTTTGATGTTGCTACGTAAGGCAACCCTTTTGTAAGCTTTGTAGTTGTTGAGGCAACTTTTGTAAATAACACACATGCAGAGACGAGCAGATTATCGCAAAGAATTCCTGAAAGTTGCGTTGCACAAGCAATTTTGCCACAAATTCATTATTCAACAAAAAAGACAGGCACCGTGCAACACAGCGAGACTTGACCTGGGAACCCGAGCTTCGGTTGTATCCCATGATTCCATACGACCGGATATTCCATTCGATTTTGGTTTCGGCATCCAATCACTATACACACACATTCACCCACACAAGGTAATCATCAATTATAGTGCGCGGGTGTCCGGCAGCAGACGACACTTGGGCACCTTTTGTGGACTGACATGCAGGATTTACATGTTCGGGCCATGAGCTAGGAACCTGCGCCTTACCACCATCAACCTGTCGCTGCAAACCGTGTTGAAGGATTTCCAAACAAGATGGCTGCAATCCAGAAGCCACGCAGTCTTGCTGGTTTCGTCGCTCTCTCTTTACTCGGTAAGTGTGATTACAAATCGTACGTTAAAGACTGTCTATAAGCTAAATTCCGTCCGACCCGAAGTATAATACCATAACCTTAGCCGTGATGGGACATCAGCTTGATGTATCGCGAACATTTTTTTTCTTAATTACCGTAGCTGTTAAAGCCTGACAGGGACCACTCCATAAAATGCATACTTTGTTGTTGTGTTTTGTAGTTTCTAAAGTATCTTTTAGAAGAGTCCCTTATTTGTTTTGTGACGAAGCAGCAGAAAAGTTATACACTTAAAAATTTAGTGTACTTTGCAAAATGCGATTTTGATCGATGGCAGTGTTTGACCAAAGTATCGATCGTTATGCGGCTTTGAAAATTACCTCAGCTTGCTAATTTTGTCTGATCTGATTAAAACAAATCACTCGACACTTAAGCAGTGGCGTATCTAGGGGGGGGGGGGGGGGGGGCAAGGGGGGCACGTGCCCCGGGCGCCACTCCTTGGGGGCGCAAAAAAAAAAACCGAAGAAGAAGAAAAAAAAAAAGAAAAACGAAAAAAAAAAGAAAAGAAGAAGAAGAAGAAGAAGAAGAAACTCACCGGAAAGGGGGGGGGGGGGGGGGGTGGAGGAAGAATGGTGGGGGGGGGGGGGTGGGGGGGCAGAAAACGAAATAAAAAAAAGATAAAAACAAAACATAATGATGATTCGGACAAAATGACAATGTTTATTGTGTTCACACATGTCATTTTATATTTAGCAGGCAAAATGTTTCACGGAGCAGCGGCTGCAATTTCTTCGTTCTTAAGCGATCGCCAATTGGATCAAAAGAAGGCGCCAACGGTTTCGAACATAAGGGGGGGGGGGGGCGCCAAAAAAATCAAACAAGATAAGAACAAAACGTACTGATAACGTGGAAATATACAAATTTCGGCTCACTCGCTCGTACTAATTTAGAGTATTTCTTCAAGTCCTCAGTTTGTTGGTAAAAATCGTTATCTATAAGGCCGTCACTATATCTTGATTAGAATTGTAAGATTTGATAAGCAAAAAATGACAAGAGTTCCATGTTTTGTAAGCTGAAATACAAAAATTTTCGGCCCGCTCGCTGCGCTCGCTCGCCAAAATTTGTCAAAACAAAAAGGAGATAAGAACAAAACGTGATGATGACGCGGAAATATACAAATTTCGGCTCACTCGCGCGTCCATGGTGGGCATTTCATGAAGCAATTTGTCAGATATTTCGTCTGACAAACTGTTAAAAGCTACTGAAATCCTTGCTTCTGATTGGCTGAAAGCAAATTTTGTCCGACAAGTTGTCGGACAAAATGCTTCATGAAATGCCCCCCTGATTTAGAATATTTTTTAAAGTACTCAGTTTGTTGGTATAGATAAATCGTTATCTATAAGCCGTCACTATCTTGATTAGAATTGTAAGATTTGATAAGCAAAATATGACAAGAATTCCATGTTTTGTCAGATGAAATACAAAAATTTTCGGCTCGCTCGCTGCGCTCGCTCGCCAAAATTTATCAAAATTCATTACATTTAAATCACCCTCAAAAGACCCCTTTTAAGGGCTTGAAAAGCATATCATGTGGACTTTGCTTAAAGTCCCTACCGGGATGGGGTGGAGTTGAACACTAGTCTTTTTCAGAAATTAGGGCGCAATTTTCGCGCTTGCCCCGGGCGCCGTTTCCCCTAGATACGCCACTGCTCGACAGTCTCCTCAATCATACTAGGCCTACCTTTTTAGGTCAGTATGAAAATGGTGCGGAATTCAAGCTTCCTCTTCAACAACAGGTGACCCTAACATTTTAATCCTGCCAGCTCCTGCAAATATAAGGCGTGATTTTATGATGAGACGATCTGGGCAGTGATGCATAACGTTAAAGTAAACTTCCATACTCATCCCCCCCCCCCCAATAAAAAAAAAAAAACAACGACAGCAAGCAACAACAATTAAACAAAAATAAGAAAAGCGTCGGTAACAGCAACAAAATCCAATATCAAAACAAAGCAATTTTCCCCAGAAGAATTGATTGCTTGAGTCAATAGGCGTTTTCACATCAGCCCGATGTTTCGAAATAGCGCGCTATTTTCTGACTTGGGAAATTAAAACATATCTCGAGCCTGGATTTTTATCGGGCTGATGTGAAAACGCCTAATTATTACGCTTTGCATTTTTTTTCTTTCTGTGTGATTGCTGAACCGTAAACAGGAACACTGTCTTCGTAAATATGCAGAATCTTTTCTCCATGCAAAGCCCAAAATATAACTCTGGACCTTGTTTCATAAAGCTGCTTGTAAAGCTACGAATGACTTTACGCCGCGTAGAAGTCTCTTGCTGACGGCCCAGCCCCCACTGTCATGACGATGCATTATCATTTCCTTCCCTATAGCGCCGAAGACCAAGAACTATTGGTTGTGATAAATTTGTCTCACTGCCACCAGTGGCCACGTAATCGTTTATCATCTCGGGACTGCGTATCTTATTTCGATTGACCCTTACTTTGTAAAAATGCTGTATATAATATAAGAAGAATGATAAAAACATGTGTATATAACTCTGCTAAAATAAATGTTTAAAATTCTAGTTAGTCTAGCCAAGTCCATTAACAAGCTTCTCGTATATTCAAATTCATGAAATTCTTCCCTCGAGAAATTTTCATTGCAACTGATTGACAAATTGCCCTACATCGATGTAAATAAAACACTGAATTGATCATTGTTTTAGTAGTAGCCACGATAAAGGAAATTATGCTCGAGTATGTACGCCCATTATTTTTTTTAATCATGGCTCCTGCTAAAATACTGATCAATTCAGTGCTTGTCGATGTAGGGCAATTTGTCAATTAGGCTTCACTCATATAGTTTCAAACTGTAAGTTAAGGGTTAAAATCACCGACATGAAAGTTGTGAGCAGTACTAAAAAAAATAGGAACCATATCTTGAATGAAGCTTTCAGTTTATTATCGAGCGATTAAAACAATCTGGGGTATGTCGGAGAGTGCCGGAAATTTCGACACATTGCTCAAAGTTACTTTTCTGGCAAGATGACAGACTCTACACAAGCGCCACGATCTTGGTTGACCGTGTTCGAAAAGACTACAAGTTACTATATTAAATGTAAATAGATAAACAGATAACTGTAAATAGACATGCATATTTGAATATATTTCATGATTTCGGCATTTTGTTTTCAAGTGATCTACCTTTTACAAGCTGCTCTGCTTTTCAGATGACTCTATTCCATCGTGGTCTATCATTTACTTTATGCCACCATTGCAAAGCGTGCATATTCACTATTGATTACTCGTTCATGTCATATTTTTCCCAACATAATTTTCTAATATGTATACTTTCTATAATTAACTGCATCTGCATTTTTTTTTGAGGGGGGGGGGGGGGTAGATAGAAATAAATCGCAAATGAAATTGGAATTGAAATTACAGTGATGAAAAGGGTCTGTTAGCCTAACGGCTTCTATAGTAATAGTTAACCTTCCGGTGATCCCACCAAACGTCTATTGATAATCCATTGCCGGACCAAAAGTGGACAATTTTGGTCTCCGGATATCCGTAGAAAAATTATTCCACCGCTCAGCCACTCCATCTATCATGAGAGTAAATCCGAACCGGCCTTCCGGTTCGGATCAAGATGTGTTTTTGTCTCTGTCCTGTCAGTGCACTGACCTTAACCTTCTTACTGTGGTCCAGGATAACCGGAAACGAGTGATACACAGGACATTTTAACGACTCAGGAAGAGAGAAGGAAACTGAAGATTTATGGGGTCGCGATTTTGACTTAGAGGGATTGTATAATTTTGGTTGAGACCTATCTTCAGGTTTCTAACATTTTTGGGGGTAAAATAATGAGAAACCTCTTATGAAATATGAAAGAGCATGTAATTTTTTGAGGAATTCAACATTTATTTGAAGAAAATTGGTTTTGAAATGGCTGAGATATCAAAAAAAAAAAGAGCAATTCTTATAAAGTGTGGGACCCAGTCATTCCAAACCCGATTTTCATCAAATAAACTTTGAATTCCTCTTAAAATGGTATGCTCTGTACCATATCATAAGTGTTTGGTTGGTATCTCGCAAAAAGTTAAAAACCCAATTCGTATCTCCACCAATACTCTACCATCCCTTTAAAGTGTCAAGATGCCAGGTCCCAAAGGAACAAAATCATAGAAAGGCATGTGAAAAATCACCAAAAATCATCAAAAATCACCATAGTTTGGAAAGGGGTAACTTAGGCTTCAACTTCAAGAAAAATACAAACTGATTTATGACCGTTCATGTCAATATAAACTCCACCGAACACTCTTTTATACAAGAATGCTGCACTGCGAGAGTCTCGGTGCAATTTATTGCAGAATACGTCGTTAGTAGTCAAATGTACACACCCTAAAATGCAAATCGTGAACCATGTGTTTGGATAATGTACTTATTATGTGGGGTTTGTGTGCTTGTGTGACAAAAGACGCATATCTATGTGTGTGTGTGTGTGTGTGTGTGTGTGTGTGTGTGTGTGCGTGTGTGTGTGTGTGTTGTTTTTTTTACAGGATATTGCAATGTAGTGTAAAGGGGAGACGTTTGATAAAAATGCATTTTCATTTTTCATAAATTGTTATTATTTTCATCGGTCTTGAAAGCTACAAGAAATTACCAATTTTCACGAAATATTAATTTGGTTAACTATAAACCCAGGGTAAAAAGAAAAGAAAAGAAAAGAAAACAAATCACCGCACCAGCATAGTTCGTGGTTGGACAGCTCTAGAAACCGATAAAGAAGTAGAAGAAACAAAATGACAATGATACTAATCTTAAACAAGATTTTTTTTTTAATCATAATATTACTTACAAAAACACACACACACACACATACACACACAAACGCACACAAAAACGCACACACAAACACAAAAATATACTGTATGAGAAAACAATTGCAGCTGAAAGCTAGGTATAGTACAACTACCTCATTCCGTGAGAACCTTACGTTTGGTGAATCGTACAACCACGTATATCCAGGGTTCATATCCGATTACAGATACCGGAAGTACTTCAGACCAAATGACACTTCAGAGATAGAATCCGATCTACTTTGTTGATTTCATAACCTCGTTTTCAAAAGTTTTTTATGTGTTTCATGTACGTGTGTGTTTGTGTGTGTGTTTTTTTTACAGGATATTTACCACAAACTAGCGGTGCTTAAAGCTTATGTAATAAACGAATAAACCACGAACAAAAACAAATGAAAATAGCTCACAGAAACATACAATCCATCTTCCCTAAAGGAATCATAAAGCAATAACAAGAAAATGGGGAAAAAATAGATAAAATTCTTTATTTTTTTATTCACTTTTCTCTCTGTAATTTTGTTCTAGTTTTTTTTTTCTTTTGTGAATTTGTATATATTTCGCTTTCTGCTCTTGTCCCTTTTGCATGTTAATCATCATTTGTCTTTTTATTTATTTCTAGTACTCTTAGGGCATTAATGGTTATTGTCTATCCAGCATGTTTTCATTTGTTTTTTATTTCCGTTTCATTTTATCATCTTAATACCTCTTTTTTATAGTGGTTCAGGCCAACCGTTTTTTCTTGGTATTTTGATTTTACCTGGCACCGAATAATCAGGCAGCCAACCTATAATAGTACCTACGTTTATGATAACAAAAGCGATAATAAAACGAAGTATACAATAACGACGTTATGATCATATGTGTCGAAACAGGAAAATGTATTCTAAAATCATAACATTGATCCCTGTGGCATGGTAGTCAGTAGAGTATTATCCTAAATATTGTCAGATTGTCGATTATCATTATACAGAGTGAACTCGTCACCGACCCCATTTCCTTACTTTCTCCCCATTTCCAATATTTTCCTATACCTACAAGTTTTCTGTAAATTTATCCTTTACTTTGTATGATGAAATTTATGCACTGTATTCAATTTTTGTAATATATTTATATGTTTTTGTTGGAAATGAAAAATGAATGAATGAATGAATGAATGAATGAATGAATTCATGTGACAGGAATTCTGGGAGTTTTAGACGTGAGTTCGGCGAACTGCGTCGAGAACCCCGTGGAAGTCTGCAGACGCATCGGCTTCACGAGCATATCTCTCTCCCGTCTCTTCGATGCTGGAGCGTCTTTGGACGAAATCGACGCCACCATCCAGCGGCTACTCCCCGCGGTCGAGTCGGGGTGCTCCGAGGATATCTTGCCGCTGATCTGCGGCGCCTACCTCCCGCTGTGCGACCCGGAAACGGAAGAGAGGAGGGCGCCCTGCAAGGACGCGTGTCGCGGGATCATGTCGAGGCAGTGTAAGGGATTCCTCAGGGAACTGGGCTTCAGGACGGAGCCGGCATTTTCCTGCGCAGATTACCCGAGTAAAAGGCGAGAAAACTGCCTTTCAGGTAAATTTTACAACAACAGAATGTCCTATGATGAAATGCATACAACATTCCGTGAATTTCTCAATTCCAAAGACTTGATAGACCGGAAATCAAATGAGGTTTGTTATTTCGAAATTTAATATTTGAAAAAAAAAATGGCCATTAACGTTCCTTCGGAATTACAAACCTTTATTCGTTTTCGGATTAACAAACGTTTGAAAAAACGAACTCCAATTTTCGGATTGCTGTAACGGTAACACCATATAATCATTTTGAGGGCTGGGAAAATTTTTAGCAATTGTACCTTAACAATGCTGTGAGTCAATAATTGTACCATTATTATGGTAAGTATAAAATTCAATGAGAGAGAGAGAGAGAGAGAGAGAGAGAGTTACAGACAGACAGACAGGGAGAGAGGGAGATAAAGGTAGAGAAGAGAGAGAGAGAGAGAGAGAGAGAGAGAGAAAAAAGGATACACACACACGCACACACACAGAAACCTCAACTTGTTCATGTTGGCAACTACAGTTAGCCGGTGCACATAATTATGAAATGTTAATTGATTCTTGCTCTCTATATCAAATGGTGTAAAGGCTTCTATCGAAAAGTTAGGTGAAACATTTATTTACTATCATATCTTGAATACAACTTGTTTTGTTTTTTTAATTGGCATGAATATCATGGCTATATTGATATACATTCATTCATTTTTTCATTCCTCTTTATTTTCATTTCCAAACAATATACATGAATAACACAAGCGTCAAAATGAAGGCATATTTCTGGTAGTATCACATGCTCAGTAGGAATACATCTTGTTTCTTTATTTAGGACATGGTGGGAATGAAAATTGAGGGGCTGCTAATGAGCGAACTTACACACATAACAACTAGGACGTTTATAAGGGTTTTCATGTCCACGCAAACTCACACAAGGCCATGTTGTGGAATGTGATTAAAGGGACATTCCAGACGATTTTCATAATTTCACATCATGTAGTACATAAATCGACAACTCCGTGTATAGATTTGTGAAATTTATTGTGGTTCTTGATCAGAGAAACTATACTTTGAAAAACGTTAAACAAATTACATTGAACAAGGATGATGATATAGGAGGTTAAAGGGACTGTACAGTACTGGTTGAGGTAGGGATTCAGGTTTTGAACATTCCTAAGTGAGATAATGAAAAGCCTCTTATGAAATATGAAAGAGCATATAATTTTAAGAAGGATTCAACGTTTATTTGATGAAAATTGGTTTTCAAATGGCTGAGATATCCAAAAAAGTGGTAATAATAAAAGGCGACATGCCACAACTTTATTAGGATCTCTTTGTTTCACCTTGTTTTTGGATATCTCAGCCATTTCAAGACCGATTTTCATCGAATAAACTTTTGATACCCCTTAGAACTGCATGCTCTTTTGACATCTCAAAGAGTGGTTTCTGAATATCTCGCAAAACGTTAAAAGCTAAATCTTCACCTCGACCAGAACTGTACACACCCTTTAACATATTTCAGAAATGTCATTTCAGAAATTTCGTTACAATACCGCTTGCTCGCGAGTTCACCTGTGTATAATCTCTGCATGCCTTCTTCATTTGTTCTGCTTCCTTGAGCCCCAACTCATGCATTCTTATGGTGACTCTGCCATGTCATCATCCTTGTTCATTGCAATTTGTTCTAAATTTTGAAAACATTCTTATTCTTCATCCCGATTATCACAATTTCTGAAAGTCTGTCCTCATTATAACTAATTTATAGTTGTTCAAATGTAAAAATTTGAAATCATCCGGAGGTTTCCTTTAAGTGGGGCTATGAGTGTAGTGACGCCTTTTCTTCCCTGTACGCTTTTCTATGGCATTTTTTTTTCTTTATCATTACCGGTCATTAGATCTGAGTGTCTTTAGAGAGTCAGCGATGACACCATCGACGACGCCGTCTTCTAGGCCAGAGCCTGCGGTCGTCTTTAGTCTTGATAGGATGTCGCCAAGGGCGGGAAATATCGCCTTTGAAGAACCTGCGATCAGTGACGCCGAGTACGAGGTGACGTACTCCAGCTTCGACATTGCCGGCCTGGGTGGCGACGGGGGAACGATCGTCAGCAACGCGACTTCGATTCCGCTGGCCCTCATCTGGCCTGGGTCAAGGTACAACGTCCTGGTTCGGCTCCAGCGCAATGGGACCGGAGTAAGCCCATACGAGGAGGCGATCCTTGATTTATACGAATACGGTAAGTGCAATGTTACCCCGGGCCCCATTCCACCAGTGCTGGTTTTTAAATAATCCGTTTAGTTTGCAGCTGCGGGTATAAGCCAGTTCGGGGTTTCACTTTGAGCATGAGGGCAATTCCACGGTATGTAGGACACAGATGCCGAAAATTCAAAATGATATTTGCTTCAAACACCATACATTTTCACACAATACTTGAGTTGAAGTTTTAAGAATCATTATGTTTTTCAATAAAAGCGGCCATTTTGATTTTCAAAATGGCTGCCAAAATATGCCTATAACTCAATGGTGAGAAAGAGTGTATTGTCACATAATTTACCCTCTGTATATCCACTTTACTAGTACTCTAAACAACAATCTTTTATATGTATGCAGTTACCAGACATGTCTTTTACCACATGATAGAAAGAAAAAGCTGGTTGCTTTAAAGAATTTTATAAAAACTTTTAATTAGTTTGACAATGATGGATGTAACGTCAGTTACCAAAAACAAGGAATTTTTAACTTTATTCATCAAAGAAAGTGAGCTGTATGATGTAACTTAGGATTTCTAATGTATGCCCATATGCCTTCCTTTCAATACCAGAAAATAAGGATACTTGGCATACTGAAGAGTCAAATGAACACATCAAAATGTGTAACGTCAGTTACCGAAACGTGATATACCAGTATGTAACGTCGGTTACCATGACAGTAATTATAACTTAGGCAAATTTTTTGACTTTAGGCCATTCAATACACCTGGGAAGTCAAAGGTTATCAACAAAGAGTAGCAATCCCTTTGATAGGGAATGATGTCATCACCATGGTACACTAGCTGTATGTCCATGGATACCGGTACATTTTTTGTGGTTCATTTTATCTTATTTATTTATTTATTTATTTTTTTTTTTTTGGTGGAGAGGGCTTGAGCTTTTGATTTTCGGTTCATCACAAGTTTAAGGTTAAATCATCTGGAAGTTTAGGTTTACCACATGCAATATATAATGCACTCAAATTACAGTACAGTACATTCACAGTCCTACGGGATGATAAAGCTACCAAATTTGTAGGCCTAATCAATGATGTGGTTGCATGGTAACCACCTTTTTCTATTAAAAAGCTTGTGTACAGCTGTATACCAAGAGTTTCATACTCTTTACTAATGACTACTTTTGCTAGCATTTTTCTTTTTTTTCTGGAAGCTTAGTGAAGTTTCTATCTCAAGGCAAATGCAGGAAGAGATATATTTCTTCGCTTGCACTTAAATGTTTGGTTTAGTTAATATGGCACATCTTGAAATGGTACATAAGCAGGCCTGACATAAGGCATTTACTGTCATTACTGTTTGAAACTAACACTGATGTTGCTCAACGTTTAACAATAATGTTGCTCAAAGTGAGAGGTGATTCTAGGGTAAAATAAAAAACTGTTCATATTTGTTGATTACTTTATTTCATTCATGCAGGGACATTTTTGTAATACATGATAATTATGAACAGGAAGATTCGTTTATATTGATCTTAGAATTCTTTCATTGCAAAGTCCTATTTCTTGGTATCTGGTATGTATTTGCAAGCCTTGATATACCAATGAAAAGGAAAAGAAACACAATTACATTCCTCCAAGCAAGGAATAAACAAATGCCCCTTTGACCAAAAAAAAAACATGCTTCTTCTTCACAGAAAAAAATTACAAGTGTAACACTATTCATTTAAATCATTATTGATAATGGAGATCATTTTGTTATTTGTGGCCCTAACAATGCCTTGAGGGAGAAGGAGTAAAATAAAGAAAAGAAGAAAGAATATATCACAGTGGATTTCACATGAATATTTTCATTTGTATGTGTTTTTTCCCCATGACCTGAAAGATATGTTGTTGTTTTTTTCACACACAAAAATATCTGTGTTTTGTGTAGTACTGCAGGGCATTGTGGGTGGGGCACTCTAGATAGAAACTTTTCTGTTCATAAAAAAAAACAACCCTTAATTATGTCAGTATTAATACTGGGAACTGCTGAATCTAAATGGCTCCGTGTAATCATAAATGTTGAATAAGCATTCAATCTTAAGACAAATGTTAAGAAATATCCTCTGGTGCATTTACATTATTTTTGCTCAACTGTGCTATGGCATGGGGGGGGGGGAGCTTGCCCTCTAAGGGCCCCACCCCATTCGTGTCTTTAGATTTTTGTTTTAATTTGTTGCCACAGCCTGTAAGTAAATGCCTGGGATTGTTACTGGTATATTGTAGCAGTATAATAACCTGTTAAATAAGTTAGTTCTTTGTAAACCCCATAGCAAAAGTATGTGTAACGTCAGTTACGTAACGTCAGTTACTGACATGTTTCCCTTTAAGTTTTCATTAAACACAAAGAAAATGGACTAATGTTTCATTTCATTTGGGTATTCGTAATTGATGAACCAAGGTATGACTCCATATCAAACAAATCACTCTGAAAGGTCAGAATTATAAGATATCACAAAACTATTCCTAATCATGATTTTCCATGTGTAAACCCTATGGCAAATGTAAGTGTAACGTAAGTTACGTAACATCAGTTACCGTCATGCCTTCACTGAAATTGGCATGGTGCTAAAAGGAAATATCTAAAGTGCACATTATTTTGCACACCTGTTCCCAAGAACCTAGGTATATTGCCATATAAAGCACATAAAGTTTAGAAGTCAGGGACATGAGATATTTCCATTTAAATCTACACCATAATTTCCCATGTCCTTTTTCCGTAACGTCAGTTACCGACACATTTTCACTTGCTATGTGATAAGAAATGCAGTTTGAGAGAAAAACTTTCCACCCATTTCTTCATTCTCATGAACTCATTCATCAATGCTAATCACAAGCCCCAGGTGCTTTCATTCACAAAACTACAACATAAAAAATTTCATGAAAATCCTTACGCGTAACGTCAGTTACCGTGGAATTGCCCATGAGCAGAAAAAGGTCATCTGTACCAGCAGAGCATGTTGGTTTTTTAATTCACTGAGATAAGCATCTGTGATGTAATGATTATTCCAGTGATCCTTATAATATTATGTTATGCTTGCCAGCACATCCACCTGACAGCAAGAGCGGTATCTGACAATATCAATAGAAAGAGATTGTTTATATTCAGCGGTATCTGACAATTATCAATAGAAAGAGATTGTTAATATATTCAGTGCAAATTAATGAAATGGATGCTTTTCAAAATGCCAATGGAAGGATCATTGTGGTCACTATACGCAAGTTCATCCTTTGTTTGAACATAACTGATGAATTCCATAAATTCTTACGTTGGGCAAGCTTATGCCTGCTGTTGCTTGAAACTTGTGGAGTGCCTAATCAACTGAGAAAAAAGAAAGGTCATTTATCAAATGTTTGTACCCATGTGCCCATGAGCTAACCCCGAACTGGCTTATTGTGTAGTTATTCTCATGTAGGATTCTTCCGTCAAATTACGCCTTTAATTGTGTTGGGCGACTTTACTTTATCATGGGGTGTCCAGCCGTCGTCCTATGACAGAATATTGAGCTTCCGGTGATCAAACAGGCACTCGACGCATGTATCATTCGTCTTTAGGCATACATTCATACTCAGAACTCGAAGTAACAACCTCCTGACTTACTACCTACTTAAACCTACAACCTCCTGATCAAGAGGTTGTAGGTTCAAATCGTGCTCGAGTATACGTATGACTTTCATTTCTTTCGTCACGGCTACTACCAAAGCGCTGATCAATGCAGTGTTTTTACCTCGACGTTGGGCAGTATTTTGTCAAAGATCAGTTCCGAAGCGTGTACTTCCACTGACACAGTTACACAAGACACTCGTTAGGATACGCCAAAGGGAAATTGACGTAGACAGTGTCGTGTTTTTAGTGTTTGTTGGATGTTTGGAGCGTACAACTTAGGGAAAACATCAGCTATAAAAATTCTACAGGTTGCACTTTGGATGCCAACCCACACCGACCATGAAGCTACAAGTTTGTACTTTGTGCGGGGCAACTTTGAACACTCTGGACAAAATAACATGTGTGCCGGAAGTACTTACAGTGTCAACCCTTTCCGATAGTTTCTAAGTCCCTGAGAATTTCCGACAGAGCCTATACACTATATCGCATCTGTCTATAATCGCCATCAAACTGCTCAACTAATAAGTCATGTCACATCAAGTCTGTTTTTTAATATATCATAACCCTTTTATCTCCACTGCACTTTATAGATTCACGTATACACTATTTATGTATTTTTTTAACCCTAGTTTAAAGAAATGTTGTCTACATCTCTGCTGTATAACTCTCTTCTTGTTCTTTTCCCTCACGTACGCCTTTTTGTGACCAAAATTCCTCACTAGTCTTAAGAAGTTGTAATTTCTCTCTGAGTAACTATTTGTTATCATTTTTATACTTCTGTTTTCTGTATCTATGCATTTATTTACTTATTTTTTTTTATTTTGCCCTGCGTATGCAATATTATTGAAAGTTGGAAAGTTTACACAGTTCAGAGTAGATTCTAACAGAATTTCCGTCACACCAGCAACGGGAGTGTTATTATTTCCAACGTACTTTCTGACCTATGCGGTGCGTAACCTATAATGATGTCCCGTGTAGACAGTAATGTTTATTGCGATGCAGTTTGTTTTGACTATAATTATCTTTTAGACGTCATTCGCCAGAGTGAAACTGAGATCTTTAAATCGATAGGGATAATATCACCAGTAACAACATCAGAAAAATTAGTAATAATGTTCCAGATAACATGTTCATTCATAAAGTAGTGTGGTATAATTACGTACAATATATCAAAAGAATATTACCTTGCAGATGTGTATGTCAATTAAAAGCATATACACCTAGTAAGTTGAACGTGAGCTATTGTGGGAGAAGCAAAAAGAATATAGGATAAGATATTCTGTGACAAACTAATGTAGTTCTTCACCCCCTTTGAACAAACAATCAAGCAAAGAAAAACGAATTAATCCACAAAAACTCAAAACATTTTCAAACTCCACTTTGTCGACGAGCAGTTTGGAATAAAACATGGTAGAAGTACAAAATTACGGTGCTGGGATAACTTTTATGCAACGTCGTATTCGCTTTGCGCCAACATGCAGTATTTGGTAATCAAACCTTGGTTTAACCACGCATGTTAACTGTTGTGGAAAACAATCAATGAACGATCTCTAAGCAGGCAATGTCTCGTGTGAAATATTTTGCAGCAACGCGCTTGTATCCATTTTTTTAAATACTTTCTGTTTGTTACAACGTGAATGATTAAATTCTTCTCACAGACCACTGCGAAGAACTCACCGTATCCGAGTGCGCTACGATAGGCTACACCAGCTACGTCCAGTTTCCCAACTCATTCGGCCACGCAAACCTGGGGAGCGCCACCAGCGACCTGCAGTCGGCTCTTGACCTCTCTAAGCAGCAGTGCGGCGAATCCAGTGCTGTCGCAGGGTTTTTCTGCTCTCTTTTCGCCCCTCAGTGCACGAGTAATCCAGACGGTATGCCTTGTGAAACCTTAAGGGGGAATGCGGCAAGGACAGTAGTACTCCTCATCCTTATTTGTGTGCATTTGTATTGTTTAAAAGATTAATTATATCTACTGTGCATTGCACCAGCAAATAAAAGATCTGTATAATAATACTTCGACAAGTAAATGAAATTCATGTTTGAAGAAAACTTTCTGGAAAAGATTGGTGTATAATTTCTTATTCTAATGGTGATGGGGATCCTTGGGACTCGTTATTCCAGAATCGTGGAGCAAATGTAAATGCAATAATGCTCTTCGAAGAGCCAATAAGCTTTTTGAAATTCTTACAGGTTGTCGTATGATGGCATGTGTGTTCTCGCGAATTAAGTATGGGATATATGTTATCGGAATTCATGTGTCAGCATGATGAAGGGCAATTTTCTTTGCTGGAGACAAATCAATCATTTGTGTATCGGCTCGTGATTAGCCTAGGGAAAAGTTTGGGCTTGGACCTGTTATTATACATGAACATATTGGGCTTTGTTGGGCACAAACTATTTTTTTTTCTTTTTCCGAAATGACTGCAACACCTGTACAATAGTAGTGACATTCATTTCGTGAATAAGATCGTTTATTCTTTAATTCATCAAATAAACATATTTCTGCAACTTCTCGGTAGTAAATCAAGATCAACACTTCAATAATGGATTGAGCAATCACAAGATTGGTTGATAATATTTAATAAACTGAAAAGTATGTGTTCGTATGGATATATTCCTACTTGAATCAAAATGAATTAATTGCACTTGACATGATCGTGCAACGCGGATAGTGAAATCAAGCTGGATGTAAAAGAAAAAAAAAAGATTATGAACACGAATTATTGTGTAAAAGCGACGTTGTAAGCGTCACGGGATAGCGCCCTCTATAGTTTTAATACGTCCCGATTATTGGTCAGTTTTTATTCTCTTATTCTTTCCGCTCACTCTTCTTTACAATCTGATGCCGTAGACGTCATCCCACCCTGCCGTGAGCTGTGCCAAGCTGCCCTGCAGAACTGCGCCAATCTAGATACCGGAGACATTCCCACGGACTGCAGCACTCTGCCGTCTGTAAATTTCTTCGGAGTTAGCTGCTACAATCACTGTAAGTCGAAGTTGTTTGTAAAGACCTGTGCGGTTTTAAAAAGATAAAATATCGGTCATAACGGGAGGGGGGGGGGACTTCCAAAATAGTAGAAAGGAGACTTTTAATGAGCTCCCTCGTGGAGACTTTATGAGCTCCTTCGTGGAGACATTAATATAGTATATCTGATATTCTTGCTTGATATTTCTTTAAGATTAATTATGTTTGATTTATGTCAGTATGTTTCTGGGGCAAATTATTTGTTGTATAGGGACCCATTTTTCTCTCTCTCTTCTTAAAAAAACCCCCAAAACAACAACAGAAACGAAGATTGATGGACAGTGCAAGAATCCACTTGGATTGTTATGTCCGTGTATACATCAACGATTGTCAGCCATACTGAGCAGCTTAAATATACCCAAACCAAACAGGTCTATATTGTAAAAAAAAAAAAAATAAATAAAATAAATATAAAATTTTTACAACTTGATTTGATAAAGTTACCACCGTGGTAGGGTTACTGTAATTCTGCATGCAGATTGTCTTTTGTAGAGGGATTACACGTGGCAAATTTATAAAGCAAACAAGTAAGGGAAATTTGAGAGTACAACTTATGAAATGCCGTATCTTACATCATTCGCAGAACAGTAACATAACACCTCGCTCAGCATTCTTTTTTTTAAATTTTCTTTTCTTGTGGATACACAGACAGAAGGCAAAACTCTTGCAGCGATCTTGTAATAAACTAAGGTCACTTCTTTCTAGAAACAGGATAAGACTAAATAAAACGAAAGCAAAAACGAGGATTTCGTAGGTGCCTTACAAAATATGCCTTTTCCTCAATTGTTTCTGCATAGTAGATATCAACAAATCACTTGAGAAAACATTATACATCGATTCATCATTTATCATGGCTAACTTATGCACAAAAGAGGTAAAAAAAAAAATCATCGATAGAGAAGAGAGTAATAAAAGGAGAGAATCAAGCTACCATGTAGGAAGTTCCCCCGCTCCAAAGTTCAATGTCCCTAGAAAGATAAAAAAACTTATTATTGGTGGCTCATTTAGGTACAGAAAGAAATGAATACATACCAGTATACAATTTTGAGCTGTAATTTAAATGTGGATAAGTTCCATAGACTATAACACATGTCGCACAATTGGGTAAGATGCACGAAGATCGCTGAAAAAAAAAATCGATTCAATACAAGTTTATTTCCATTCAACAAAATGGGTAGAACCTGATTTTTTCTTTCTAAGACATTCATACAACAACCGTTCAGTCAGACAAATCCTGTAATACAAGCTATTTGATCATCCGCCACAGAGACTAGAAATTCACTTCATTTTGTCTTTTTTTCCGACAGCGAGCGAACTCGCTCTATCGCCTCCCAGCGGAGAAGACGTGGGTAGGTTGGGCGACACAATGGTAGCATTCTGCTCAGGTGGTCGAATCGGTGGTCGCCCTCAATGGCTCAAACCCTCTCAGAGACCCGTCACAGGTAACGGAAGAAAACAATTTCCACTTCGATTTCGATTCTGATTAATTGATTGATATACTAGGAAAAGCTCAAATACATTATTTTCAGTTGACAAGCAGCATTTTTCTTTGTTACAAGTTGAAAGTAAAACTAAGTGAAATAATAAAAAAAGGAAAAATTATCCAGCGAGGGTTTGTGCCTATAGACCGATTCAATTTCGATGACCTATTCACCTACCGCCGCTAGCGGCGCTATAACGGTCGCCATAACTGGGGGCCAACGGGGGCTTCCAGCGAGCTAGCTACCCAGCGAGTTGCACTTGCAGCTCAGCAGCCTAGCGTACCCATCACGCATAGTTAGCCGGGCGCCGCCGCACAGTGGGCCAGAATGAGCTCAAAGTGCGCCAAAATTATATTCCGTGGTTTCTTTTACCCAAATTTGGTGTCTTAGGGTAATTAGGGGCGTAGAATTGATTGAACATAATTTCAAACTCATATGACGTCACTGTGATGCTGTTTTTTCATTGGCTACCAAAAATCTGTCTGTAAATGACGAATAAAGCAATGCAAATCTTAGGCTGTTATTTTTTTCTTTAAAGATTGATTTATCTTTTCACCTTCACTGACACTGCTTATCTACTACCATTGAATACACGACGCTTACATGTCAAAGAAAGTGTATAAACATTCGGGTTTCGTTAAAAGAATCGAATTTATGCTGAAAGTTCCATATTACACACGTACTGCAAAATGATACTGTTGTCCGTGTAAACTAATTAGAATATAAGTTTATGACGTACGCTGTACGTTTGGGTGAATTTATTCACTTTATTCTATAGCAGGACATAAATGCGCGATATAAAATCAATCTCCGATATAGTTCTTATCTCTCTACTTCATATATAACCTTAGGCCTATGCCATATCAATTCATACAAGCGCAAAAACCATTTTGTCTAATTTAAATGGAAGGATAACAAATTGTGAAGTCAGTAATCAGGAAAATGAAAGGTTATGACTTAGCAGCTAAGAATGAGTCTGCCGTGTATGAAAGTTTACTTGGAAAAGCTAGAATAATAAATTTTAATTTTAAAAATAATAATTTTTTTTTAATGAAAAATTTATCGAAATCACAATCATATGAAATTATAAATTCATCCACGTTCCACAGTGATTTTTTTTTTCTCATCAGACGTCGGAAGCAAAGTTTTTTTTGCTTCCGACAACCCACAAAGTGTATGGGATCACAGTCTGATGAATCCGACTTGTATTGGTCGCCTATCAGGTCAATGTCAGACATGTCAGGCATGATCCGATGAGGCAAGATCGTCCGATGAGGATCACGCGAGCAATGTCTGACATTGACCTGCAATCGGATTCACAAACTGCGATACTATACACTTTGCTGAGCGGCCGGAAAGCAACAGTCTTTGCTTCCAACGAGCAGCCGATGAGAATAAAATCTCTGTGTTTTGGTGTTTAACGGTTTATCTGCGTATGTCAAGAGTAGCATCGAAGTACATGTATTTAGGTGTCCATAAAATATGTATCGCAGTGGGAATAGCTATGTTTACAGTAGTGGCTATGACAATTATGGACAATATGGCTACATGGCCTTGGCTATGTGCAATTATGTACTCTTTTATCTTCGGAGGAGGGGTCTTTTAGGTGCCGGACTAGCCCTATACATGTATTTTATAACTCTGTTTGCCTCTTATTCAGTGTTATTCATGTTTCTGTGTCTTTAACGTGCGAGAAAAAAATAAATGAATAAAAAAAAAATGCCGCCCTCATGCGGCCCCGTATGATATAACAGCATTCCTAAGCGGCTGCAAGGTCCAAAATAGGCGTAATGTGTCGCGGAAAATCGGCTCTAACACAAAAAGTGGCAAAAGGTGGCAGCCAAATCTGGTATCAGCTTAAAGCTGAGACATCAGGGAATGTGGTGGTAATAAAATTTAGTTGGAAATCCGTGGCAATCTAAACTTTTCATTAGGATATATTAAAAAGACAAATAATTAGCCTCTTTTCCAGGATATTTAGCGTAAAATGTTCATGAACATTAAGTTTCTTTGCATTTTTATGGCATTCATAACGTAAAATGAACTCTAAGAAATATGTGGGAGAAATTACAGGTTGATATCTCAAAAACTACATGTTGAAATTATTTATTTATTAAAGAGATTACAATTTGCTTTGAAACTCTTAAAATATTGTATTTTGCTACTTCAGGTAGGAAATATACCCCTTTAAAGTACATACCTGATTCAAATATTTTAATGATATATTCTTCAAAGCATTACCTCTCAAGAGCGCATGTCAAAAATTAAAAAATCCCAAGTGCCCAAAGTGACTTTTGGCGCACTTTGGTATCTCTCTGGCCCACTGTGCGCCGCCGCGCCGCGGCCGGTGACCGCCGGCACTTTACTCACTGTGGAAAAGTAATTCAGCGGCTTTTAATGTCTTTTCTTCACTTTTGGACAAATTGAGTGATTAAGGTTATTGATCTCCAATGAAAGCTTCAAAGGAAGGATCAGGAAAACACATTTTGCAGTAATTTTTGTTGGGTGCACACATAACGTAAAAATGGAAATGGAAGCTGCACGGCAGTTTGTGCAATTCAGACACCACTGACGCACGATAAATATACAATTAGAGACAAGTAAGTGAAATAAGATGGTATAAAAAATGCACAGATTTCGAAACTAACTATGCCTACTAGATTCTCTATTTAGTTAGGCTATCGCTCTATATTCGTAAAATATGTTGTTCATTTCATAAGACAAGGTCAGATCAAAGATCTAAGTTTTGATAATTCACTGATTTTCTTGTTCTTTTAGTGTTTGGTGCACAACTTGCCAAAGTTGGAATTCACGTCCTGGCTACTATATAATTTTGACAAACATACAGCCTACACTACAGCTAAATAAATGTTTCAAGATGCGTCAAATTCTTATATTGTTTTCACTCCTTCAATATTCAGCACCGAATTGACCATATTCAATTTAGGCGTGGAACTCTGAATTTGATTTTTCATTGAGTGATATTATACCTAGATATTAATCCATGGATAGAGGCAAACATCCGTTTCATAATCATAAGAAAGTATGATTTGAAAATCACTTTTGTAGATGAGGCGTTAGCGTAATGTTATGCAAGGTTACTTAGACCTAAAACAGTAGAACAGAAGTTTTGGTTGTTGACATCAGGCGACGAAAATTAAGTTTATAGGCCTATACGGCTTACAAACGCCTGGATTTGTATTCTGTTTGGTTTACTAAGTTAGACTTGTCTGAAGTTAGCGACAACCGAAAATGATAGGACCTATAGGATGTAGGATTCTAGAAGTCAATAGGTCTAGATCTAGTCTGGACTCCTGCCTAGAAATATAATTTAAAACAAGATCTAACGTTAGACAGATTCTACACCGCTGGCCCGAGACTCCCGAGTAAGAGCAAAAGCCTAAAAGGTATACACCTAAGGTAACTGATAGGTTGCAATGATAGCGCCATATCTAGCTCAAGATTCTTATTCATTATTTGTATTTAATTATATCAGATAGCTTCTCAACAGTCCAGGCTTACTAGCAAGACGTCTCCCTGCGCCTAACCATAGTTCTCCACAGTGGATTTTATTCTCTTACACAATTAATGTAAATATATGGGCCTTACACGCGAGTAAACAAGTCATCGCCAAAGAAATAGAGTCCACAAACACTCACGGATCATCGTACCGATATTTACCTTGAAATTCAAGTTTTGGCTACAGCCGTATGTCATCTACCCATTCGCTCATAGTAAAGGTTGTTTGATTTATTTTTTTTTTAAATCAGCTAGCGAAAAAAAAAAGTTTGACTGTAGTTGTCACAAGCCAGATGCGTCGATCGCTGACAGCGCCAGAGATAGCTAGCTAGCCGGTTGGCTCCGGGTGGTAAATGCACTGGCTGCCGCTGCTGCTGGCTGGCACCCTTGCCACGCACGCAGGGCGCTTGCCGACCCGGCCTGGTTGGCCCCCAGTTATGGCGTCGCCTTAAGAGGGCGCACTTCCATGAACAGTCGCTTGAATCGGTCTATATCAAAGAGATTATACCACAAGAGGGC
This sequence comes from Diadema antillarum, assembly GCF_040938485.1. Taxonomy (NCBI): domain Eukaryota; kingdom Metazoa; phylum Echinodermata; class Echinoidea; order Diadematoida; family Diadematidae; genus Diadema; species Diadema antillarum. The sequence goes on along the minus strand of NW_027272095.1, from coordinate 1,064,026 downwards.
GTAGTCCAGTGGGGAGGCAGCCGCGCGAGGGAGCTGCCATTTCGCGTTGTGGGAGCCGCCATTAGGGAGCTTTAGATTTTGACGCGCGGACGTTTGAGCCGACGCTTGCGCTGGACGTTCTCCTCTCCCTGCGTCGTGTGGAAAAGTAGCTTGCTGGGACGCAACGTATAAAAAATAAAATCGCGCCCCCATATGATCAGTGCATGAAGAAGCTCTCTGCGTCGCAAACTGTGCGGACGTGAAAATAGCCCAGTACGCGTAGTAAACAACTCAGGCGACGCAAGCTAAAAATAGATTGACTTTACGCGCGCTACTGCGCAAGCTCAGATCATGTTTTTTTCCTTTGAACGTCCGTGCGTCTAAAATCTAAAGCTCCCTATTATGAACGGATCCTGTACAGTTATTAATCAGTAGATGGCAGCGCACTGTTTAATGCGCTCGACTTAAATATTCGGCGCAGTGACCTTGCGTTGTTTTATTGTGACGTCACAAAGGTCATGTTTTAGCGTCATAATGGTGCTGATGTTGTTTGATTTTATGGCATGAATGGGAATGTACGCGAAACAAACGTCATAACGCTCAAGTACTGTCTAGTCTACATCCAAGTTCCCACTGTTTATTTTGCGAAGAACAAAAAGGTCTGGACTCTACCAAATGGTTCAAATGATATGATATCATCGTAGAAATTAATATTTAAACAATTAACCACATTGTGATTTTGAAAATGAAAATGTGTAATGAAGAATAACATATCATTCCAGATATAATATGAGAAGATATGACTTGAACGTAGACTTAGATCCAGTGCCAGGAGCTGAGTGTGCGCTCCCTCTTCAATTTTGGACGCACTATTTGTACGCACGCGTATGGCGACTACTTACTCTATAGGTATAATCTCTTTGGTCTATATTGACGTCGCAAGTATGTGCGTGTTGTGTGTGTGTGAGTATGTGCGTGCGCGCACGAGTAGAGTGTGTATGTACATAATGTCCGTATGAGTGATGAAGCACACCAGAGTAATGCCCCAGTCACACAGTGCTTTACGATGGATTACGTCCGCCGCGGATAGATACGAATGAGTGGACGCAGGCATCCGCAGGGACGTATGTAGACGTAACTGCCCGTAACTCATCCGTAAAGAAACGCAAAATGACGTCGCCGAACCTGCGAAATTTTGAAATGTTCAAATTTCGCAGAGGGACGCCACGGACGCAAACATACGCAAGTAACCGTAACCAAACGTAACTATCCGTAATTGAACGTAACTACCCGTGGCTTGGACGCAGACCATCCGCAAAAAAAAAAAATTACCTCCCGTCCGTTTGCGTTCGCTTACGTCCACCGTAAGTATCCGAAATTAACCGCTAGTTAACGTATCACAACAGTATCGTCCGCTTACGGATATTTACGGACAGCTACGGATATTGCGGACAATTAGGTCCTTCGACGTTTTCCGTTTTCCACTCGCATGGGAACACAGAGACTCGTGGGAAGGCACACTACTCCTGTTGCCAAGCTGCAGCGCCTTTACCTGAAGGAATGCTACAACACAGTCGAAGCGGTGGAGAGGCAGAACTGCATGGTCAAATTATGAAATTTCTCCCACAATTAATGGTCATTCAAGTGGCACCCATATACTATGTATACTCATGACATCGGTTGACTCTTGGTGCTGAACTTTTTTTCTTGTACTTTTTTTCTTGTACTGCCATACTTCTCTTTTTTTTTCCGGATCAATGCGCTTAGAAACATCAGTATTAAGCGCTATATAAATGTTATTCATTATCATTATCATTGTACTCTTCGAATGTATATTTTTCGAAAAAAAAACAAACAATATTTTTGGTAGGGGATGGGGTGACAGCATTTTATTAACTTTTCTGGCCGGGGAAGGTGTGGGACAGGGGCAACTGTATAAAATGAGAACGAATTTAGTATTTCTCTATAGTCTTACCCATGCACTTTACGCTCCATCGAATGTGTATTACATCTTTTTTTTTAATACTGCTACTACTGCTACTACTACTACTACTACTACTAATAATAATAAATGACATTCATATTGCGCAGCTACTATAATAATATACTCTACTGCGCATTACAAAATGACATGCATGCAAGAAATTCAAACAGAAAATACATTACTTCAAGAGATGACTTAATATTGTACTTGGGTGTGGGAGAGGTGTTTGAAGGTTTTGATGTGTTTTTTTCTGTAAATTTTATAAGCATTGCTTTATCATAAATATCTCCTTAACATAACCCAGTAAGTCATGAATATCGCTGAACAACGACAGCGTAACCACAGTTTGTCTATTCCATGACTGCAAGTAATATTTTCTTACTCTAATGTTTAACTTTTCGATCTATATTGTATTTCATTTGTGGTATAGTGATGTTAAATGTGACCCTGCACCACAAAAACACAAAAAGTCGCCACACATAAAACATTTAGTTGGGAGCATGTTCTGAAAGAGCAGACTTTAAGCTTTAAAATGATGTATTACTCAAATCAAATGGACTCTCCTAACCTATCTAAATATTGGAAAGAATGCACACACTCAGAAAAAGTGTAAACTGAGAAAAGAGGCTCTGAAGTAGAGTGTCTATTCAAGCGCTTAATCTTTATCAAGCCGTGCTGGTTGTGCGATGAATGGAACAAAACACAGGATGGAAGCCACCGGAGTAACAACAATGAGGGGATTATCAGATTAAACTGAAATTAATAATAACAATATAATAATAATAATAATAACAATAATAATAATAATAATAATAATAATAATAATAATAATAATGATAAAGCCTTATTTACCCAGGGTAGCCAAGTCAAGATCGGCTCGGTTGACCCATTTCACCTATTTTCAGTCCTCACACAAAATCAGTTTGTGCGACTTTTTGTTCGTTTTGTGATGCACGGTCACATACATTCTTTACATTTATGACGTTTATTCATATTTGAGTTGCACAAACAAAATTCAAACTTCAAGTTCAAAATTTCATATATCTTTTATTATTGTAAAGTAAATTAAAGGATTACGATTTTTTCGCAACTTGTACGTAACTCTATTTCAGTTTTCCCCAGTGTACAATGTAAGACAGTCCAAAATGTGATAACCTTGCTGTCATAATATACTGACTTAGCAGGGATCGTAAGAGAAAACCAAATTGTCCATAGTTATTCATAGTAATCTGTAACTATCCGTAACTATCCGAAAAATGCGCAACTCTCCGCAAGTGTTCAGAACTATTATGTGCCAATTCGTAAGAATATCCGCAAGTGGACGCAAGTATTCGCATCTGGTCGTATCTGTCCGTATCGCCCGCATTTTTTGCCCGCATGTTTTGTACAAATTTCTGGTGACGGCAAAGGATCCGCGGGGGTCCGTGGAAAAAGTGAATTTTTTGGACGTAACGCCGGACGCAGAGCATTATGTGACTGGGGCTTAACTTGGTCGAGCTTTAAATAATATTCATTGTGGAGACTTTTATTGATGCATGGTTGCCGGTCTTTGTTTGACTTTTTTAATGCTCATGTACGCATTTTTTTTCTTTACTACCAAACAGCTAGGTGTCATCTTTCTACTTCTATTGTCTTTCTTCTGAGTGTGATTTTTTAGGGTGTAACTGATTGGGAATTGCCCTCCATCGAAGTATGACAGCGTTGTAGCGCAAAGTAAATTGTTTAACAGCTTCTATAAAGAAAAATACTATCATTAATTTGATATTGATATTACAAAAAAAAATGACAGGAAAGAAATTTGGCACACACAGTGCCACTTCTGTTTGCCAAGAAATGTAATCTATATACTGATTCAAAATGACTGAGTATGATCTCGTATGGATTATAAGAATTGATAACAGTGACGATTTCATTATTTCCTGTTTTTTTCTCACCGTCTGACCTGTATCGAACCCGCAGATGACGATTCGAGAAACGTCTTCACTACGAACATCGGCACGCGGTCGTCGATGCTTACCATTCGATCCCTGAACGATGGTTCGGCAGGGGAGTACACATGCGTGCTCGGCGATGTCCGGCTGCCAATGACCATCTACCTTGATAGTAAGTTCACCTTCGATCGTTCAAATGTAAGCATCAGTCCACTTATCGGAAAGGGCTTTGCATTTTAAGATTGGGCGTGTGCCAGTTTAAATATAATCTAGCAAAGTGTTTAGCTATGAGCAAAAGAATTGTATTGCATCACATCAAGGGCGGTGAGTTGGCTCAGTCGGTAGCGCGTCTGCCTCACAATCACGCGGCCCGGGTTCGAACCCGAGTCTGGGCTGAGCAATGTTGTGTGTAAGCATACCGTCCCCTCTAGCAAGAGGCAAAACACTCTGTCCCTCGGATAGGACATAAAATGGAGGTCCCGTGTATGAGAGAGTAAGAACTTATGCACGTAAAAGAACCCGCTTCATTCATTCATCGCAAAGAGCAGGGTGTTTAACCCGGTGAAGTGGTCCCACCTCACATCCAACCGGACCCCATGGAAGACCAGCTTAACATAGCTGAATATGGGCTATCCAGCCATCTTCACAGATGGAAAATGAACAAACAAACAAACAATTCGGTATATAATATGCATCATGCATGTTTAAAATTATGAATTCAAACAAGAAGATTGGGTCTTAAAGGAACGAAAGAATATTCATCAGAATGGTGCGTGAAAAAGAATATTCTGACATTTAAAATTTCAATGTTTCGCAAATATATATGCAAAATTCATGCCTTTATGACAAGTGGTTGCATCGCACATGACCCTCTCTGTGAAAACATGTGTTTGTGACACCCAACAGTAAGTGTTTGTTTGTTTGTTTGTTTGTTTGTTTGTTTTGCTTGTTTGTTTGATTGTATATTTCTAACAGGAAGACACATACTCTACAAGTCATACATGACCAACGGCAGATCCAGGAATTCCGTAAAAAAACAAAAAAAAACAAAAAAAAAAACAAAAAAAAAACAAAACAAAACGGGGGGGGGGGGGGCAAAAAATATTTCTGGTGCCACTTCCGGGTTTCTTTTTTTTTTGTGGTTTTGTTTTAACAAACAAATAAAGGAGGGGGGGGCAAAATCATGCATCACAATCCTAACTAATAAATCACTTTGAGAGCGCAGACCTCCGCCAAGCAGCTACTTTCCACCGATGATCTTGATCTTCCCAAAGAGATTTTTTTTTCCTCTCCACCACTGGGGAAAAGCTCTTTGGGCTCTTCCGTAGAGATCAGTGATTTCCACACCCATAGGTACATGTATACCTGCTAAAAAGTCGCCCGATTTCCCAATATAGAAGCTTTTGTTATGTCATAAACCCTCAGCTGCGCGGCGCGCCTCGCCCAGCTGCTGCAGAAACTGGACAATGACAATGACCATGTTTGACAATGTTTTTTTTTTATTATTTTCCCATGTCACTCAAATATAGAGTATTGGGGAAAATCAAATCATGGCACAGAGTAATAACACGAAAACGAAGAAAAATACAATTTGTAACTACTATTTACATTATTTACAAATCAACAGCAAAGCACAGGAGATAATATACCATTGATATTATTGGCGAAAATCTTGAACGAAATGCGTTTGATAAACTATTTACATTATTTACAATCAGCAGTAAAAACAACAATAGAAAAGATGCATGTATGTAGGAATGAAAATCTTGACTGAGTATGTATGTGGTTAATTAGTATATCAAAGTATGCAGATGGGTTTAAAAAAATATCTTAGATTATATTGATTAAAATTTCTGCTAGGCAACACCGGGTATTAGCATTATCATTTATAATTGCTATCTATATCGAGTTCAAGACACTGTTACAATATGAGATTGATTTAAAAAAGAGTGAAAAACAAAACAAAACAATCCAAATAATTAAATATATATACAAACAAGGAAAAAAACTGACGAAACACAACTGTACATGCAGTATATATACACATTAATGAAATTACAGAATTAAGATCTCAAAAAGGGAACAATACTAAAGTTTTATGTTAAATGGATCTTCATTATCTCTATCAAAAAATTAGCTAGATTTAGCAGTTCCTTATTACATTCTGTATTGAATAACTGATTCATCTTCAATGTATTTGGACGGATCCTATAATACGGTTTGACAAACTTTTTTCTGCATGACTCCATCTTTGAACATTCAAATAAATAATGAAATTCATCCCCTATCCGACCCAGGTTACAAAAGCTACACACTCTGTTTTGTCTTTCAATTCCGTTATATCTTCCAGAAACTACAGGTAAATGGTGTTTAAGACACCTAAATTTCGCAAGTGAAGTTCTATGAAAACATGGCAATTTAGTTAAATAAGAATCCAATGATAAGGAGCTCTTAAAAATCCTATAGTTGATGCACTGCGTGCTAGTGTTAACTTTATTCATCCAGTTTTGAGTATACAAATCACAAAGTCTGAGTTTAATTGCTGGCCTCAGCCACTTGATAGACAAGTGTCCATAGTCTTGCCACACATTCGACAGTCCTAAGTCGTTTAATATTTTCTGGATGTGTAGTAACCATGGAGAGGAATGAACGTCATGTTGGTGTAAAAGCTTTAGGATATTGCACATAATCGTAGATATTTTAACTTCTTTACCGGAACCAAAAATTAACCATTCTTTCCTTCTTTCAAATCTCCCAAGCTCACCAAGGGCCATGCAGTTCATTGTAGTTTTTCTTAATCTTAGCACCTGTTTACAATAATTTGTATGGAAGGCTTCAATTTGTGACCCTGCACCTCAAAACAAACAAAAAGTCGCCAGACATGAATTTTTAGTTAAGACCATATTCTGAAAGAGCAGACCTTAAGCTTTAAAATGATGTATAATTCAAATCAAATGGACTCTTCTAACCTATCTGTATATTGGAAAGAAAGCACAAACTAAGGAAAAGTGTGAACTGAGAAAAGAGGCTCTGAAGTACAGTGTCTATTCAAGCGCTTAATCTTTACCAAACCGTGCTGGCTGTGCGATGAATGGGACAACAAACAGGAAGTAAACCACCAGAGTAACAACAATGAAGGGATTATCAGATTAAACTGAAAATAAGCATGCCTCATCAACACATTCTGTCCATAATTTATGCCAACTTTCAGAGCAGTGGCCCTTTAATTTCAAAAGTTATCAGAGTTAAAAGTGAAGAGTGGGGACAAGGTTTTTCAGAAATGAAAAAGGGATTCTAAAGACACACCTAATCATACTATTCTACCAAAAATGTTCGAGATAAACTGATTAAAAACACACTTTCCTGCCCGTTTTATGATACCAAATTTTAGCATAATGTAAAAGAAGACCCGCTCTTTCAGAAAATATGAAAAAGTCAAGTTCGGCTAGGTTGACCCATTTCACTTATTTTCAGTCCTCACGCAAAATCAGTGTGTGCGACTTTTTGTTCGTTTTGAGGTGCACAGTCACATTTGCTTTAGAGCACGAGCTCACTTACAAAGTGCGCGTTTGAAAACCTCAAAAATGCGCATCTTGAACTCCCAAGTTCATTTACCCGGGTCTATACAGGGCAATTACCCCCTGGGCAATTATCCCGGACCCTTCCCCTGGCCCTAATCCTAATCCTAATCCTGAACCCTAACTTCTAACCTTAAACTTAACCTTAACCCTAATCTTTACTCTAACCTTACCACTAACCAGTATCTAGCCGGGGGTGGGGGGGGGGGGGGGTGGGGGGGGGGGGGGTAATAATATTGCCCTCTGGGGGTAATTGCCCGGATACGCATTTACCCTACCTGTCAAAATATCAAAAAATCCTTCATAAATTCCCCTCAAATTCTCGGATCACTACCAAAATCTAATCATTTGTTACTTGTGTCATTCTCAAACTTTCCTGTAAGTTTCAGCCAAATCTTAAAAACTACTTTTTTAGTTATTTTGCACAGGAACAAACAAACAAACAAACAAACAAACCAACGGTAACGAAAACATAACCTCCTCCCTTACATGGCGGAGGTAATAATTCTTGCCGTGTGTAATGGCAAACGTTTTGTTTTTTTCTGTTTAATTATTTGTGCATGTATCGATTTGTTCGTCTATCTATTTGAAGTTTACATAGGGAGAAACAACCAGCCTCAAACTACAAGCCAAAAATGAACTATTCGCTCAGATAATTTGAAAATCCTGCTCAATTCTTCCCTTCTGATCAGCTTCCGAAGTGTACACGGCCACCATAGGTGAGGGCGAGTCCTACCCTTTCTCCTCCCCGGACCACCCCGGTACGTACGGCGAGAATCTGAACGTCACCTGGCTCATCACCGTCGAGGACGGCTGCCGACTGCTGATCCATTTTGAGACGACTGATATGGACTTTGGCGACGTGATCTCGATCGGAAGCGGTACGAACACGTCATCCGAGCGTCTCTGGTACGTGGCCGGCACGGCGGGCCCCACGTACCTTGAAATCAACTCTACAACGACTTGGCTGCAGTTCCGCTCGAATCGATACACCTCTCCTAGAATAGACTACTCGGGTTTCTGCGGCACCATGCGAGCAGTTTGCGGCGCGCCAGAAGGTAGGAAGCAGAAACCAGAGGTGACTGTTCTGCAGCAATTTCTTTGTTATTCTTAGTCTGATGGTTGTAGCCAATGTTATTGTAAGATACAGTATAGATTTCAGAACAAAATACAACATAAAACAAATTATCATTAGATCTTATATTGAAAAAAAATTCTACTACAAATATTGCCGAGAATGACAGAATTTTTCTCTTTAAATCTACAGCGGCACAAGCATGTTTGTAGGCCCTGCAGATTGCTGTTAATGTCCTTTAAGGTCGTTATAAGTCATGAGAAAATCAGCATAACGCTGAATCTGCTCCATTAAAGGGGTTCATTATGTAGACAACGAACTGTATTTGTGATATGATAATTGAATTATATTTTACCAAGTGGAACCGTGCACATCCTCAAAGAGAGAGAGAGAGAGAGAGAGAGAGAGAGAGAAAGAGGGAGAGATTTTCTTTTTATTAAGATAAAGTGTTATTGTCATGAGTGTGAGAGCACGAATACCAGAAGGATCACTTTGTCTTATTGCCTGTTGCTCAGCATTACCAATAACAACCTGACGCAAAGGAGTACACGTGCTTCAACCCCTAGTGTCCCGCCCCCTTGCCCACCATCATGAAAGTGCGGTGACCTGTACTTTGATTATCACTCCCTCTCCTTCCATTTTACTTTTTCTCTTTCCTATCCCCGTTCTCTCCTTTCCAGAGCTAGGCACCGAAGCACAAATTGATCAAAGAGGTGAGATGCCGTCATAAATTAAGATGCACTTTTTTGTTGTTTATTCCTTTTGCTTGTTTGTTTGTTTTTATGTCCCGTCATAACAAAGCATACAAATGAGTTATTCTGATGGCATGTGTAGTTATTAATACTAAACATATAAGTATCTTTGTCCGCAACCATGGATTATAATAATATTATTCATTATGCACTGATTATTGCAAACGTTGAATTGGACACCAAACGACAGTATGGTGCCATACTAGCTGGTCATACGTATAGTATATTATGCGAGGTATGCCTACTATGTCGACAGTTCGCATCAAAGTACAATATTTTTGATGTTTCTCACCGGAACGTACGATCTTATGAAACTTCGTTCATTATCCAGGGTCCGGAATAAACATGGAAGACGGAGATGTCTACCACATCGCCTCCCCCAACTACCCCCGGAACTACCCGAAACATGCCCATGTTGTTTGGGTCTTCAACCTTCCGGAAAACTGCGCCCTGAACGTGACCTTCCTTGATTTTCGCACGGATGCCGGCTCCTTCGGGGAAGTCCGCGTGGGGGCAGGTATCTGGACTTCTGTGTCCAGGACGGGTGGCTTGTATGGTGAACAGCTACCGGATCCCGTATCGGTGGAAGACACGCGCGTGTACGTCTTTTTCAAATCTGGTTTACTGCGCACGTACAAGGGATTCAGGGCCGTTGTCAGGGCGCAGTGTGCGCGAGGTATGTTTTGCGGTCGTTAGTAGACGAATAAACGAATCACAGATTGATGTACTTGATGAAACGAACAGCACAAATCATGCAAGGTCAATCGAAGATAAGTCAGACACATCTAAACCTGAACCAGTTATTGAGAACCCATTCAGTTAAGCAGGCAAGTAATTTTATGTATAGATTAGGAATCAAACTGGTAGAAAAGAAGATTGCAAACAATCAAGTAACCCACTGAAAATAAAACAAAACATTCTAAACTGTTAGGAAATTTACGCTCTTCAACGATTAGAAACTGTTGATTTTTTTATAGTGATTTTTTTGCTGATTTATTTGTAAATGACGGTGACGAGTATAAAATGATATCTAGACTTCCTATCCACTGTTATTATATACTTTGTATGAGATAATTATCCACCTTTTGTCACCGAGAACCACTTTTTAGGAGATAAGAACTAATTAGATAAGTTAGCTGCCTTTTAGATAGACTCACTCGTACTAAAATTAAAAGCAAATTTTCTTTCCGTTCTCGACAGGTTGTGACGCTAGGAAAAAAAAAAGTAACGAGAATTGCGATTTCGCTGATGATGGCGTTTGTTGTATCATGCTATGTTGATAATCATGCCACTCTTAGAAGTTTTTGTGAAAACATGACAAAACCAAAGTTCTATCAGTTCCGAATCGACTCCTATTCATTGTTTTTCCTTATCCAAGCAACAACACAGCAGCCGACAACAACAAACATCGAAGGTGAGTGTTTTAATTTTTGCTTTCTTTCCATGGGGTCTTCGAAAGAATCCAGCATGACGAAAGAACAGCTCAAATGCAGGTTCATTTTGTTTCCGTAGAGATTTTTAAAACAAAACTACCTATTCCTGGGGCCCGTTGCATAAAAGTTACTGTTATGGTAACTTTGCCATCCAATGGTAACTTCCATGGAATTCTTGATTTTGATTGGCTGTTGAGTATTGATGGCAAAGTTACCATAATAGTAACTCTTATGCAACGGGCCCCTGAATCACAAATACAGCCGTGCAGTCTAGTTACGGCAAACTGAATGTCACGTGTTCCTTTTTGTATTACTAAAATGTCATTCACCTACAAAATTATATATATACACACACACACACACACACACACACACACACATACTTATATATATATAAATATAAATATATATATATATATATATATATATATATAACCATAACTGTCTGCACATTTTATCAACCTTCAGATGTGATGTTGTTACAAAGCGATGGGTCACCACTGTACCTGACGTCACCAAACTTCCCCAACAATTACCCGGACAACGCCGACGAGAGGTGGTACGTCCAGGCGCCGGCCGGATGCGGCATAACGTTCCACTTCGAGGAGCTGAACACCGAGGACAGATTGGACGTGGTCTACATCGGGGACGCGGCCCCTGACGGCGACTTCCGGAGTACGGCTCGCAAGTTCAGCGGATCCCCGTGGGAGTTAGAAGACTTTACGTTGTCGGTGGAGAGAGCCCGGGTGGACTTTGTCTCCGACGGCTCCCTCAACCGCGTGGGATTCAACCTCGAAATACGTGCGCAGTGTGAGTCTGGTGAGTATTAGGATTCATTTACATTTGCATTTAAATTCAGAATTGCAAGCATTAATTGTTAGAATTTCAGTGATCTTTCATTGGTGTTTTTCCCCTCTCCTGTCCATCGCGTCTATCCTGTAAATGTCTATAATATCTCTGTATCGAATTACTTCAGATTTTATTCTCGTGTATAGTCGTTGTATTCGCGTAGTGATTGCACAAGTTGTCCACAGTATACCAGATTTGTTCTCTGATGAACACTATTTTTCTTATCGCGTGTGTCCTCTCTATGTCCTTGTATCGATTTACTGACACGAGTGTACTCTTTTGTTGTAGTCGATGTATTCGAGTTGATTTCCTAAGTTTTCCACAGTATAGATACGAGAACTGTTTTCTGTTAAACTCCTATTTTTTTCTTAGATCATACCAATACAATACAACATATTTGACTTGAAATTGTGTTTACATGCTTGAATTCGTTGCTTTCCTTTAATTTACACCTGCCAGTCATCCAAAGTGTTCTTACCCCTGCTGGAAAGAACACAATGTCACACAGTGTGAAACACAATGTGAATCACAGTGTGAACAGTGTGAACATATTGAGTTCAGATTCTGAACACAGGGTGGCATCTCTTCACATTGATAAATTGGACCGTTTTAACACCGTGAACTCACTGCGGATTATCATTCACAGTGTGAAGCAGAATATTACTACACTGTATGTGAACACACTGTGAAAAAGCCACACCATGCTGCAGTGTAAAACCATCTTCACACTGTAAAATTCGAGCGCTTTGACATAGTCGACTATGTGGACACACTGTGAGCACACAGTGGGATACAGCGTGACACTGTGTTCTTTCTAGCAGGGAAGATCACATGTAATTTTCTTGTAGGTATAATCTATGGAAGAAAATAGAAAAAAAAAGGAATTTAAATGAATTAACCTTCCGTAATATGAATTTAGTTATATCAATTATGCGTATTTATACCCTACAACTGTGGAATCCCGCGAGGCATTTATGACAAGTGACATTTCATGTCCGGCATATTTTGTAGAGCTGTCTCAACAAATACTATGAGTTGCATAAATCGTCGTCTTTCGTTTGTCTTCAATAAGACATTAACAATTTGAGGTTTTTGTAGCTTAGTCCTTGCTGACACATCACCATGGTCGGGCATAACCTTGACTGCTAATTGAACAAATCATGGTAAAGAAGTCATTTCTTACATTCTTTCTATTTTTTTTTCAACACAAGGTTCCGTCACTACAGCCGCTGCAATGAGATCTACAGCTATAACCACAAGAGATCCCGGTGGTACGTACTATCTTGGCTCTGTCCCTTACCTACGACCTGACTAACTCTTTCTGTGCTGACGAGTCAAACTTGCTAAAACTTTACACACAATCCAATGGACAGGAAGTGGGTGTGCCACGCAAAGGGTTAACAGCAGAACTTTGGATTATAGGAGAAAGTATTCTTGAAGAATCGACAGGTGTAACGACAGTAGACTAAGCTACAGACCCGTTAGGTTCGGGTCCCTGAAGTGCTGAATATTGTGTTAGGCTTTACCCTATTAAGTAAGTGTAGCAATAGGCAGAATCTTATTTTTCTTGTTTCATGCCGTTCTTGTGTATTTGCTTGTCTGATTTTGTGTCTGTATCTTATTTTGTTTATCTATTTATTATCATTATTATTTTTCATTTACTTATTATTATTATTATTATTATTATTATTTATTTATTTATTTTTTTTTTTTTGGGGGGGGGGGGTATAGGTGCTGTGATTCATTTGGCAGCCGATGGCACCCCATCTACCATCACATCGCCCAATTACCCTGACAACTACGAGGCGAACATGAGGGAGACGTGGATCGTCAACTCGCCGGACAACTGCGACGTTCGCGTCATCTTCAACGATTTCCACATCGAGAACAGGTTCGACAAACTCTTCATCGGCGACGAGGGAACGATCGACACCTTCGAGGACTCCGCCCACGAGTACACGGGCGACGTCAGTCCCGGCGACCTCGTCCTATCCCTGGCACACACCGTCTGGTTTCGGTTTACCAGCGATTTTAGTTCCCATGAGAAGGGGTTCGATCTATCGGTACTGGCTGAGAATTGTCGACCAGAAGGTTTGCGGTTTCGCTTTTTGTTTCTCTTCAATTCTTATTCTATTCAATTCAATTCAGTTTAATTCGATTTTATTGTCCGTCTCTGGAACATCGATGCATTATACATATACATAGCACACTTATAACATGGACACATAGACATAATAGACGTATAAGAGATATACAGCAATACAATATTACTATCATTTTCACAAAATACATAACATTAAAGAAGTATCAATCTGCATGAGTGAACATTGTATTGGATGTGGTTTGCATATAATAAATACGGGTGTATGAATATGTGTCAATAATAACTACAGGTACATAAGAAATTTAAATAATACAAAAACATGTATATGTAAATATATGATTGCAGTTATCAGTTAGTATATCATTTTGCTTCAGTCAATAACAATCCGATCCCCTAATAGGCATGAAGTACTGAATTTCGAGTCTTCATAGGCAAGGTGAACTATGACCTTTATAAAAACATAACTCCTACGCCCAACGTGCGTAGCTCTGTATACTATGGCGGCTCTGAGATTGCAAAAATGAAAATTCCATCTGTGCATATATTTCCATAAAAGACGCCACAATAACACACATAATGTTATCTGTATACATGTAGGTCTGAATTCAACTTTAGTTTGCATGGTCATTAAGGAGTCCGAGGTTTTTGAGCAGATAAACCGATACTCTGAAAACCTACTGCATTTATTTCACTGAGCAAGGACGATGACATACGGGACTCACGTGTTGCTGTAATGTAGCAGTGTAATCCAAGAATAATATCACTGTCTTGCTTGACAACTTCACCTGTGTAAAATCATTGTGCGTGCTTCCTTTAATGCTCTGCTTCCATGAGCACCTAATCATAAATTCATTTGTGAAGCTGCTAAGTCACATAACCCTTGTAGTTAACTCTAATTTGTTATGAATTTTGAAAGCATGATATATTTCTTATTCCTTATCCTAGTCACTATGAATTCAAGAACCCTGTACCCAGTATAAATAAAATAATTAATACATGTGGAAAAAAATCTGAATATCATCCGGAGTTCTCCTTTGACGCAATATCTTGAATTATATTTATTATAGGCTACACAGAAGGCCCGACAACCACGCAAAATCCGCACGGTAAGACAATTTTGTGCTACGTTTTGAAATGAAAAGCCTCATTTAGTTCATGTTTACTTCAATAAGTTAGATTGAATATGACGTTGGGAGTCAGCTTTTCTAATCAGACATCACAGACAAAAAATCAATAACGGTAAAACACACACACACACACACACACACACACACACAAATGCAAGTGCTGGGAGATGTTGAGGTCATAATTATCCTCAGAATGTGTCAAGATTATCATTATAGATATTGCCACAATGTTATTATCACAATTACTTTGTATTCATCGTGATATATCATAGTTTCTATCATTATTACCATCACCAGTATACAGCAGCCTCGATATTATTGGTATCAACATTGAAATTATTCACATCACTATTTCTTTTTCTATTCTAAGCTACATTATCTTCACGTAAAGCCGTCATTGTATCATCTTCCTTTGCCTCACCATGTGATCAGGTACCGTGGTGCGATTGCAACCAAACGGTCCACCCGAACTCATCACATCTCCGAACTATCCCTCCGACTACGAGCCCAACACTCGTCTCACCTGGATCGTCCAGGAGCCCGAGGGCTGCGACGTCCGTGTCGTGTTCAACTACTTCCGCACTGAAAATCGGTACGACTTCCTCTATATCGGCAACGAGGGCACGGTGGAGACGTTCCAGCCGGCCGCTCGAGAGTATACCGGGGGCGCTCTCCCGGAAAACGTCGTCCTCCAGACGCCAGACACTGTGTGGGTTCGCTTCATTTCAGACGCCACCAGCCAGCATAGAGGTTTCAACGTATCCATGCAGGCGATTAATTGTCCAACCCAGGGTAATGGATACATATTACGAGAAATCACATTTCTTTGGTTTGATGCTGTACATTGTTATCACATATTTAAATGCATATTTTGATTGTAAAACGAACTCATTTCTTGTTCATTTGAGATACAGCTGTGTTTGCGATTAAACCTGCAAAAGAAAATATGGGATACTCTAACTGGATCATAACTTCAAGAATATTGCATGCATGCAATAAGTTAGGCACCATTTCATACAGTATAAAGTTTCCCTATCTGACGATGGACTTGTTTTGAAACGTTTACAAATCGCGTTAAATTTTTGATCAAACACTAATGTAAGCTATGTAATATGACATATGATTACAGTGGCGGATCCAGAGGGGGCGCAACCGGCGCACGCCCCCCTTTATTTCTCGTCAAAAACAAAAGAGCTAAAAAGAAAAAAAAAAATGAAATGAAACCCGGAAGTGCCACCAGAAATATTAGTCACGCCCCCCCCCCCCCTTTACAGAATTCCTGGATCCGCCTCTGTGATTATGTATAATACGCTATACATTACAAATCATTGCTAGTATTTATTTTTTTTTTTTTATTTATATTCTACAGGCGTACCGGCGGCGGCCCTCCGGTCTCTGCCGGAAATTTCTCACGAGCTACCTGGGTTTATAATTAATTTATGATTAATTAATCAAGATAAAACTCGAGGCAAAAGATCTAAGGGTTAGATTACCAACTACCAAACCTCAGCTATTTGAAACCACAGATAACTAGAAATTAGGAAATCAAACAAAAGCGAGGAACACCCAAGATGGAACAAAGATTAGAATAGATTAGAATTTTCCGAAATATCTTGTTTGCTTCTATATTTAAGAGTATTTTCCTATTCCTATTTAATTTCAAAATTTGATTTTCCCAATCTCTTGTCATTCACTTCTTCATTCAATAGGCCTTAATGACAAGATAACCAAACCATTACTACGTCTACATATCAACACTA
This sequence comes from Diadema antillarum, assembly GCF_040938485.1. Classification (NCBI taxonomy): domain Eukaryota; kingdom Metazoa; phylum Echinodermata; class Echinoidea; order Diadematoida; family Diadematidae; genus Diadema; species Diadema antillarum. The sequence continues at coordinate 1,047,454 of NW_027272095.1, read as the reverse complement.
ACTTTTAGCTTTCATCTCTTTTGTCCCAAAGTGGTTGTCCCTGTCTTCCATATCTCTCATGTTGGTTGCCGAGATGTTGAGATGCTGAGATGTTGGTGGGGTTTCCTTGCCTTTATCCCTCCCCCTGCTTCTCCCAAAATTCGCTGGATTCTCTTCCCCATCTAGTCCCTGGTTTCCTTCAGTGCTTCTGTCATTGTTATCTTATCATTTTTAGTCCCAAAATCGCTCAACGGCGACCTCTTTATCTATTCCCTTGGTTTTCTTCTGTGTTATTGTCATTTTTGTCTCTATCATTTTTGTTCCCTAAATCGCTCGGCAGCGACCGCTCGATTAGGTCAGTGCCTGAGCGGTTGCCGCTCGGACACTGGCCCATTTTGGGCAGCGAGTGAAAAATGTTTTTTCGCCGCTGATATTTTAACTCTGCGTTAAAACTTCATCGGCGACCGACCGATGCCCTAAAAATCAGTGGTTCCTGGTCGGTCACTGTTCGGTCACCGGTCGTTGTCCGACAGGTTTTGGCTAAAAACTTGTTGACCGGTCTCCGAGCAGGGTGATTTAGGGGGTTGTGACCGCAGCCTTACCTCGAAAAACCAGAACTCGAGTCTTGGTAAGGACTCCAATCAACATTACATTGCATATCGTCATGAAGTAGGGCCTACCTAGTAGTTGAGGCGTGAATTTTCTTCAATTTGCCTCCCTCTACAAAATGAAATTTGCGAGACCGCACTTACCAATCTGTTACCAACTTAATGTAAAGATCTTACAAATTTGTTTGCAGATTGAGACAAATATAAAGAAAATAGAGAGTATACAGTATAGGCCAAAGTGTATCATTTTGAAATTAAATAAGTAAGCAAGAGAATGTTAATGAGTCACATTAATTTTGTGTCTCAACCACTGTGAAATCCTTCTTTGAGTGCATTAGACGTTTAGATTTGCATAAAACAATAAAAAGAATACATAAAGAAATAAACATACAAATAAACAAATACAAAGACAACCAAACAGCAACGTATATATAGTAACATAAAACACAGGCAGGTGATGTAGGTTTAAAATATATCTTGTATTTCTCTCTCTCTATTTTCCAGGTGATGCGGTTCTCTGCTCCGCATGCAGCGATTTACGCTCTTCCTCATCGGCTATCCCACTACCGACCCAGGTCTGCGAAACGACTGACCTGCAGACTATCGAGTGTGCGAATGGCTGCATGAACACCACGGTCACGGTCACTATGTCTTCGCAACAACGTAAGAGGGCGTCTTCGCGTGTAGTCAAGAGCTGGTGGATAGATATCTATCAACCCGCTCTGGTGTAGTCACATTGAAAAAAAAAGAAAGAAAATTATGAAGTTTGGACAATACAGTACATTCAACGAACATGGAAGAAGACACTGAAAATCAGTGATGAAAAAGGAAATTTTCTTCGCCTACGGCTTGCATTGGGATACATTTTCAATTCAATTGATTATATGTTTTATGTGCCTAAACTATTATAAGATCATGTATCATTCTGATTAGCGAAATGTACAGTGCATATAATTATGTATCATTAAAAATCAACGAGAATGGAACTATAGCTGCGCAAAGAAAACAACAATACCAACACATGTAAGAACATAACACAATGCTTTGCTTTAAATGGCAAGGGACTATACATTACACAATCATGCGAAGACACGGTATCACTTTGCGTTTGTTTATTGTCATTATCACTATGAGAAGACACGATCGGCACACATTAAAATTAATTATAAAATGGGTTCAAGAATGTAGCCAATAGGAAGCGCTGAAATGAGACACACCTCCTTCCTTTACTTCAGTACAACTGCACTGCCTGTAATCCTATGGTAGATTGCCGATCGTCTGTGCGCGCGGCGGCTCCTTTGATGAATTGCATGCATACGCGTACGCGCTGTCAATCCTGTAAACAACTTCTAGTTCGGGCTGCCGGCCGGCCGGCCTGTCTTCCCTTGTGCATAACATAATGTGGCGTACGTACGTATACGTATACTGTACTACAGTATACGTACACTTTGTACAGTACAGTAGACCAAGCGTTATGGGACCGGACGCGTACATGGAGTCACTTTGAAGAGCAAATCCAACGATTTAGCAGGTTAGTTCTCACGCCGTTTTCAGAGTATGTTGTCTAGTAGGCCTATATGAGGAGTCTATATCAAGTCTTTAAGGTAAAGGGTGCATATTCTATGTAAAATAAGTAAGTTTTCATGCGGGTGTCCGGAAACCCAACCCCCCATTATACTTATACTGTATGTGCGGGACTTCCGCGAGTGCGACGTGCGTAAAAGTTTGGGACGAACATCTTCGGACGTCTTGACCCACAAAGGTACGTGAAAAACGCTGAAAAATGATGTTAGTTTTCGAATTTTCGACCCATTTTATAAAACAAATGATGCACAGGATTATTTCGTGGCGTTAGTGTAGGCGTAGTGCACTCGAGGGTATTTACAATTGTGAAACATGCACGAGGCGAAGCCGAGTGCATGTTTCACAATTGTAAATACCCTCGAGTGCACTACGCCTACACTAACGCACTCTAGATTCTATCCTGTGCATCATTTGTATATCATCTCTACTTACTAAGCTGAATCTACAAGGATGGGGTGCAAAATGAATTTTGCTATTGCTGTAAATACTTTCGTTTGAAGATCTAAGATTATGATATAATTACTCATTTTTCTAGCTAAGAAGCAGACAGGCGAGGCAGTGTCAAACTGCAGAGCAGCAATGATTTCGTTCATTAAGAAACGGTACTGTGCACTCCTCCCCCCCAAAAAACAACAACAACAACAACAACAACAACAACGACAACAACAATTCAGCACAAAATAATAATTGTTCGTTGTTTACTATGCTCACTTCCATTGGTATTAAAGACAAACCTAAATTCAGTTTCCTTACAGGAGATATAGGGAGCTTTAGATTTTAGACGCGCGGACGTTCAAAGGAAAAACAAAAAACATGTTCTGAGCGTGCGCAGAAGCGCGGTTCAAGTTGACGCACGCTTCTGCGCACCCAGGTCGAAATTCCCATAGAAACCAGTAGAGCTAAAACCAGTAGAATTCTACTGGTTTGTACGGGTTCAGTGGAGACCGATTTTCTACTGGTTTCAATATGGAAAGTGAAATAAAACCAGTAGAAAACCAGTAGGAAATTTGTACTGGAACCAGTAGCAGACCAGTAAGAATTCTTATTGGAACCAGTAGAAACCAGTACAAATGCTTGATTTAAACCAGTAGAATCCAGTGAAGACCAATGAAAACTCTCAATGAAACCAGTAGAAATCTCAACAAAACCAGTAGAAATCTTAACAAAACCAGTAGAAAACCAGTAGAAACCAGCAGGATTTTTTTACTGGAACCAGTAGAAATCTCAACAAAACCAGTAGAAATCTCAACAAAACCAGTAGAAATCTCAACAAAACCAGTAGAAATCTTAACAAAACCAGTAGAAAACCAGTAGAAACCAGCAGGATTTTTTTACTGGAACCAGTAGAAATCTCAACAAAACCAGTAGAAACCAGCATGATTTCTTACTGGAACCAGTAGAAATCTCAACAAAACCAGTAGAAATCTTAACAAAACCAGTAGAAAACCAGTAGAAACCAGCAGGATTTCTTACTGGAACCAGTAGAAACCAGCAGGATTTCTTACTGGAACCAGTAGAAACCAGCAGGATTTCTTACTGGAACCAGTAGAAACCAGCAGGATTTCTTTCTGGAACCAGTAGAAACCAGCTGAATTTCTTACTGGAACCAGTAGAAACCAGCATGATTTCCTACTGGAACCAGTAGAAACCAGCAGGATTTTTTACTGGAACCAGTAGAAACCAGCAGGATTTCTTCTGGAACCAGTAGAAACCAGCAGGATTTCTTACTGGAACCAGTAGAAACCAGCAGGATTTCTTACTGGAACCAGTAGAAACCAGTAGGAATTTCTACTGGAACCAGAAGAATGCCAGTAGATTCCTTACTGAAACCAGAAGAAACCAACAGAATACCAGTAGATGTTGTACTGGCCCCAGTAGAAACCAGAAGAAATTCCTACTGAACCAGTAACAGCATGTACCAATGCATTTGGAAGAAGAACTTGCACTTCAAGTGACTCCCATTATAACGACATCTTCAGGACCGACAGTTTTCTTTTTGTTACATTAAAATGTTGTTACAGCTCAACAATGCAAGAAAGAACATTGTAAATGTAGTACAGTTGTAAATACAGGTAATTTAAGGACCTGATTTTTTACTTTTTTGATACATTGCAAAAAAGTTTCCATAGAACCATGTCCAATATAATGGATGTGCACTAGTAGTACAAATTCTTCTTCAAATCAGCAAAAACAAACAAACAAACAAAAAACCTATTTGTAATGGTGCCACCAGACATCAACTAATGTACAGTACTAACCAATTTTCGACTGAATGAGACATACCTGAATGTTCAAAATTAAGAATGCATACATGTACACAACACATGCCACACAAATTCACACTGCATTTGTATGCATACATTAATCAAAACATGAGACTTCTATCACACACTGTAAGTCTGGAGTAAATACAGTCTTAAGTTGAGGAAATTTTATTACAGGTCAATGGATGATAATCATATTACATGAGTACATTACATTTCAAAGTATTCATTATTCAGATTACTTTTTTTTTCACCATGTTGTTTTGCCAAGCCAAAGAATTTTTATTTCAGTTAACAAATTCGTTCAACTGATTATGTGACAGGAATTTTTGTTTTTGAAAGACAAATAAGGCCTCGACAGGTATTTGAAAAAAAAAAACATGTAAATTTGTATTACATCAAAAATACAAGGTTTACATTCCTGTCATTGAGCACTTTCCATATGCCCCATTTGTTTGTTAAAGCGATAACTTAAAGATGATTACCCTAATCATAGAAAATGTTCATCTGAAAGGATGCAAAACTCATACGTACACAAACAAACTTAATAATAAAGATATTAAACTGATGGCATGACAAACAAAACTTCACTTGACAAAACAAAATACAGCATTGGTGGTTGGCAAAGAATAGATATTCATAATTATGTATGTAAAATAAACCATGCTGTCTTGCTGGCATCATCCAGGTACATACATCTACGGTACATACACAGATAACACTAACAGCATCGATCATAGATAGAGTTAAAAAAAGCGGCACCAAAATGGGATTGGATATTGTAGGTAAGAGGCAATGAGTAAAAAAAAAGAAGAGGAAAATAAACAAACAAATTCATAGTCACATCTGAATGTAAGTTTACAGAATAGATTTCAATTACCAAAATGCTCACGCATGCTTGGCAGCTCATTTTATGTTAGTTAACAGCCTTTCAAAAACATAAGAGAACCTCATGTCAAGGACCTAAATACCACGATTCACCTGTAATTACCTGTTTGAGTGCATATCACCTTTCTTACTATATTGTAATTATACACAGCCCTGTCCCTTTGCTGCACACAGCATTTGGTTGGGCTAGTTTCTTTCTATAATAGGTCCTTGTTCTGTCAGCTGGAAAGTGGTATGCACAATCTGTGAGGTTTAATGTCTAATAGTAGTCATAGATTTTTCACAATAAGTCAAGAGTCTTCACCTGGGACCTGATAAAATCATTATCATTTGCAAACTGGCAGGTCTGCAAGTTGCAAGGTTACACTAATTTAATTTAAAAAAAAGAAAGAAAATGCATCAAACTGAACATTACCCATTTGACCATTTAAAATAAAAAAGAAAAAAATACAATGTACACCGTTGCATGATTCAATTACACAACTTTGAGCACAAACAACACAGCATGGACGCGGCAGGTTTTGCACTTCAAGCTCACACCCGTTGGTCTTTTTATCCGATAGCAAGTACAGCTATACTGTGTTATTGTCCAAGTTAGTCCTCACCTAATCCTTTGCCATCAGTACAGCGCAGGAATCTTCCCCTCCTCGACCAGCACAGCAACTCTCTTGTGCAAAATGATAAAATACTGTACATGAACTAAGTATATGCTGACTTTCTTGCAGTTTATACTTGTACCCATCATGAATGTAAAGATACACTGTAGCACAGAAGATCACCCAAGCCCAGTCTTCTGGTTCTGACATACATGTATGTACTAAACTTGTACATTGTACATTACGGTACTGTTCAAGTATTTCCTCATTTAAGCTGTCACCAGTGATGGAATAACACAGGACATAGTGACACTCCTTTTCCTCCAGTCAATCTTTAAAGTACATTGTCGCTAACAAATCTCTGCACTGATGATGATGAGTCTGGCTGAATATGATGGTTCTCTCAGTTTTACATTTCTTTTGCTCACATAATTCTTTCACTAGTGTGAAAATATCTTGAAATTTTCCTGAAATGACAAGCTGACAACATACACTTTTTGTAAGAGCAAATATTTGGCCAGGCCTCCCTGGTTGGGCCCATCTGGTGCTTGTATGACGATTTCAAAATGCTGAAGGCCCAAACTCTCAGTGAGGTCATCATTCTCTGAAGAAGGCAAGGGAAGATGTAGGGCCCACTCGTGGCAGTCAAAATACCAGGTACGTGGCATAGCGGAGCTCCGCAAGTCGATCTTAGCTGGCTTCCTCTAGTCTTCATCGTCTCCTAATACTTAAAGATAAAACAAACAGAAAGAGAACTTTGAGTAATCAATCAATTTTCAATGTTTGATGTTAAAGTGATATATTGTACTACACGTTGTACGTAAATCTTGCCAAATTGAGAACATTTGTTTAAAAAATCAGCACATTTTTCTTCTTCATTGGAGATCAACATTCAACAATCATATCATTATGGTCAACTAGTGTTTCAGTTTGAACTCTTTATACATACATGTATGATTAATGTACAACATATGTTACGTTTCCACGCCTGACTCTGTCAAGGGCGTGTTATAGTTAACTTCACATATTCTGCTCAATGCACAAACCCGCCCCCACCGATTGATAAATCACTAGCACAGGGTAGACAGTGTTTCTGGCAATTCCATTTCTCTCACTTACAATGTACCGGGTAACCGGTACATACTGTATAGCCTGTATTTTACTTGGTGATTGACTAGCAAGCGGTGTTCCCTACGAACTGTTGTTATAATATACTGGCTTTTTGTACGCTTAAATGGTCACAGATTTGTCATACAATTTACACACACACATGAAAGCAAAGCTTGGCATTTTTTCTACAACTTTGCTCACTGCATGTCCAAAATACGATTCAACATAAATCTACAAGTTAAATACATAGCTGTACATGTATTCTCAAATCATCACTATTTTGTTGGTGTCTAATGTGGCAAACAGAATGTTTCGGTTAGATGAGAAAAACTGAATGTACATGTATTCTCAAATCATCACTATTTTGTTGGTGTCTAATGTGGCAAACAGAATGTTTCCATCATGGCACACAAACTGATATTGAGTGATAAAGAGCTAACTTAAATCCAACTTTGTAGTTAGCGTTAATAATACTTTAAATCTAGGCTAACAAGAGGTCTAAGGCAAAACACTCACTAACTGGCCAACACTGGTGCTCGGTTTGTCTCAGTCGGGTTCCTCATATACACTTGCACTGCAGACGAGTACAGCATGGCTATGCATATCAGTGAACCTACTGCGTACTGGTGGCTGTAGCTGTTCCAGTGTCTCACAGTCCATTATCGGGCATTGTCAGTCTCCGACACGTACCACCACCACAACGGTAGTACCAGGTACAGTTTGGATTCACAGTGGATTGTTTCGTCAATTTTCACGATGTCACTAGCTTGCACATTTCAAATCGTTTGAACATACATGTAGTATGGTGTACGACATTTCTGAAACATACCGTAGGGCGTACTAGTACACCGAAAAAAACGTAGCGTTCAAACGTACGGCTTCGATTCCGATCGTCACCTAGTATGATCAGCTATGGTTGAATACGGCCTGGAAGCAAACTCGACATCAAAGTCACTCTCAAATGAAATAAAACGTCAATGTTTACCGCTAACTAAACCTTAGATTCCTGAGCTCATTGAAGATTCTCATTCCGAAACACAAATGCAATCGTAAGTGGAGTTTTCTCGGTATAATTGGCTGCTGGATGACAGAGTTGAACAGATTGCGATGGGTGCGTTGATGTGTGTACGACAGCGCAGTACCGACGTACAGCTCAAATATGAATGCGGTGGCGGCCGGCCGGCCAGCCAGCCAGCGCAGGGCTGGGGAGCGGACGGCGGATTGCGCTGCCCGCCAAAAGTAGCTCGTTTGCATAACGGCTAGCTACGCGGTAGTATGACGTCATGTTGCCGTTTGAGACCCAGGGATTTATTGATGAGCATAACGAGTTTAAAGACAATTAGGTTATAACAATTACATAAGTATAATTTTATTTCAAAATATATGACTTATATTTTTATTTTTTTTGCAATTGTTAATATCCACATGATAACAAAATTAACAAAATTTTCCGTAAAAGTTGTTCATTGTAACGACGTTCTGTTGTTTGACAACTTCCAGTAGAATCCACCGGTTTCTATTGGTTTCTGCAGGCACTCGGTTGGTTTCTACTGGTTTGACTTGTTAGAAGTATTTTGACACCCCATTTTAAACCAGTAGAATCTACTGATTTCTGTCGGTTTCTACTAGTATTACTTCACAAGTTTACAACCCTCTTCAAACCGGTAGACTCCACAGGTACTCGTTGGTTTCCGCTGGTTTGACTTGATATTTTTACATCCCATTTCAAGCCAGTGGAATCTACTGGTTTCTGTCGGTTTCTACTGGTATAACTCCACACTTCTACAACCCTCTTCAAACCAGTAGACTATCTACAGGTACCTGTTGGTTTCTACTGGTTTGACTTGTTTGTTTTTACATGTATAGGAGATGACTGGTTTGTACTGGTTACCACTGGTTTGACATGATATTTCGACACCCCATTTTAAGCTAGTGGAATCTACTGGTTTCTGTCACTTTCTACTGGTATAACTTCACACTTCTACTAATCCTCTTCTTACCAGTAGACTATCTACAGTACCTGTTGGTTTCTACTGGTTATTTGATTTTCCATGTATAGGAGATTGACTGGTTTGTACTGGTTACCACTAGTTTGACTTAATATTTTGACACCCCATTTCAAGCCAGTGGAAACTACTGGTTTCTGTCGGTTTCTACTGGTATAACTTCACACTTCTACAACCCTCTTCAAACCAGTAGACTATCTACAGGTACCTGCTGGTTTCTACTGGTTTAACTTATTTGTTTTTCCATGTATAGGAGATTGACTGGTTTGTACTGGTTACCACTGGTTTGACTTAATATTTTGACACCCCATTTCAAGCCAGTGGAAACTACTGGTTTCTGTCGGTTTCTACTGGTATAACTTCACACTTCTACAACCCTCTTCAAACCAGTAGACTATCTACAGGTACCTGTTGGTTTCTACTGGTTTGACTTATTTGTTTTTCCATGTATAGGAGATTGACTGGTTTGTACTGGTTACCACTGGTTTGACTTAATATTTTGACACCCCATTTCAAGCCAGTGGAATCTACTGGTTTCTGTCGGTTTCTACTGGTATAACTTCACACTTCTACAACCCTCTTCAAACCAGTAGACTATCTACAGGTACCTGTTGGTTTCTACTGGTTTGACTTATTTGTTTTACATGTATAGGAGATTGACTGGTTTGTACTGGTTTCCGCTGGTTTCACTTGATATTTTGACACCCCACTTTAAAGCCAGTGGATTCTACTGGTTTTTGTCGGTTTCTACTGGTATAACTTCACACTTCTACAACCCTCTTCAAACCAGTAGACTTCTACAGGTACCTGTTGGTTTCTACTGGTTTGACTTATTTGTTTCTACATGTATAGGAGATTGACTGGTTTGTACTGGTTACCACTGGTTTGACTTGATATTTCGACACCCCCATTTTAAGCCAGTAGAATATTCTGGTTTCTATTGGTTTATGCTGGTATTACTTCATCACAATTGTATGACCCTCTTCCAGCCATTACTACTGGTACCTGTTGGTTTCTACTGGTTTGATTTAATTCTTGTTTATACATGCAGAAAAGTGACTGGTCTGTACTGGTTCATACTGGTTTTCCCTTCTTTTAAAGCCATCTTCAAACCAGTAGGCTGCACGGGTACCTGTTGGTTTTTACTGGTTAACAAGTAATGTCTTAACATGCATAAAAAAAATGCTGGTTTGTATTGGTTTCTACTGGTCTGACTTGTCTTTTTTCAACCCAGTTTTGAAACCAGTCGACTCTTCTGGTTTGTACTGTTCTCTGCAGGTTTCCCTCTCCACTTGAAACCATTAAACAGTACTGATTTCTTCTGGATTCTACTGGTCTAACTTTGAATTTAACACTCCATTTGAAAACCAGTAGACTCTACTGGTTTTTATTGGTTTGTTCTGGTCTTTTGACCAGTTGAATCTAATGGTCTCTATGGGAATCCTACTGGAACCCTCTGGAAATTCCCATAGAAACCACTCAAATCCGGAAACCATTAGAAACCAGTAGAAGGTCTCTACTGGTTTCTACTGGTTTCTATGGGAATTTCGACCTGGGCACGCTCAGAACATGTTTTTTTTTTTTTGTTTTTGTTTTTGTTTTTGTTTTTTTACCCCTCTGAACGTCCGCGCGTCTAAAATCTAAAGCTCCCTAATACTTATGGTCCCTCCGGCCGTTGTTTTTCCTGATTTGTCTTATACACTGTAATAATCTCTTCCATTTTGTTCCATGGTGTGTAGAGTCCATTGGAGTCTTCACCCTTACTCAGGTTGTTAGGAGTTGCGCCGAACCTGATACGGAGGAGAACACCTGTTACGGCCCGGGAGACCCACGCTTCGATATGGTCAGCGGCCCCCTGGAAGCGGGTATGAGCGGGACTTTCCCCAGTGACCAGTTCACTGTCGAAGGAATCTCCGGCGGCATATGCACCTGTGACACGCTGGACAACTGTAACTTCGGACCAGTGGTTTCCCAGCCAGACACCCCGAACCCGGAGCCCCACGAACCAAGTCCCGAGCCGGGGGCAGAGCCTGAACCTGAGCTTGAATATAGCGGAGGTAATAATGATAAAGATGACTACTACTACTACTACTACTACTACTACTACTACTACACTACTACTACTACTACTATTACTACTACTGATACTACTACTATTTTCTACTACTACTACTGCCACTGCTACTACTATTACTACTTCTACTACAACTACTAGCTACTCTACTACTACTACTACTAATAATAATAATGATGACGATAATAATAATAATAATACTGATAGAAATAGTAGTAGTAGTAGTGACAGTACAGTAGTTGTGGTACTTCTGCTACTGCCGAAACCTTTCTATTCTCTCTGCAGTAGTTGTATTACAGTTTTTATATCATGACAAAGTTCTTTTTTTTTTATGTAGGCCCTATGACCAATTCGTAACTGATTGCACGTCATTGTATATAGTGGAGTCAACTCGAAGAATGAATTTTGCCGTCTTTGACATTTTACCTGTCTGTCTGTCAATGTCTGTCTGTTTGTCTGTTTGTTTGTCTGTATTTAAGATGGCATCCTCCATTGCTCGGAGTGCAACGAGCTGACCTCCTCCAACCCGTCCATCCCTCTCCCTGGAGGAAACTGCGGCGGGTCCAGCCAGATGGTACAAGACTGCACGCTGGTCGGCAGCTGCGGGAACATGACTGTTACAATACTGGTCATCCACGAGGCATGTACGTATAGTATCATTCAATGCTGCGAGCGTGGAATGCGTAATATCGAATGATCGGAATAGGATCTTGAATAACAGAAGAATGAAATTGCCCGGGAAAACCTATATTTATTTGTTTATTTATTTATTTATTTATTTACTTATTTATCTATCTATCTATCTATTTATTCATTCATTTATATATTCATTATTTTATTCATTTATTCAAGTCATTTATTTATTCATTTATCTATCTATCTATCTATCTATCTATATATCTATTTATCTATCTTTTTCTTCATTCATCTACCTATCCATTTATCTATTTATTCAGTTGTAGTGTTTTTCCCCCTTATCGTTCAATGTACTTTATCGTTCTTTATCCTATTTGTTTAAATAATCTATTTTCTTCGGTTGATGAATGCAGTTGGTGAGGTAACGATCACTCAGAGGACTCGGGGGTGCGCCGAACCGCTCCTATCAGAGCGGAACGTGTGTTACGGACCCGGGGATGCCCCGTTCGATGCCATCACTGCAGCGGCTCAGGAGAGCTTCGGTCCCACCCTGACCAGCGCGGGGCTCTCCTACCGGGGGATCAGCGGGAGCATGTGTAGCTGCGACACGGGGGATTACTGCAACTTTGCCCCGGATCAGACCTCTCCTGTCGAACCCGTGGTCGCAACAACATCACCTCCTGACGAAAGTGAGTGATAAATTGAAACGACAATAAATGGGATTGTCTAGGTGATGATCAAATAACTATTTGATAACTATATTAATAGATAATTAAATGAAATAAAAATGGAGATCATTTTACAGTACTAACGGTTACATTAGTAACAATGATTAGAATAATGACAATACTTGTACAACTGCCACAAAGTTCTTTTACCATTTATGTTTCCACTATCAGACCAGCAACAATAACCCTGCAGGATAATGATAATAGCATGAAGAAAATAAATAGACAGCTAAATGAATAAATGAATAAATGAATAAATAAACATAAAACAATTGAAGAGTACATTAAAAGAATGACTAAATAAACCATGAACTCATATTCCTCCACGTGGAGCATTCTAGACAGCCTGCCACTATAAACCTTTAGGCCCGAATTCACGAAGGTGGTACAAATGAAACCATGGTTTAAACCATGGACAAAAACCATGGAGTGCCAAGTGTCGCACGGAATATTTCGTTACGAAATTGGTCATTTCGTCGACAAAATGACCGTTTCGTTAATGAATTTATCTTTTGTGGACGAAATGTTCATCTAGTTGCAAGATGTTGTCATTTTGTTACAAAATAATCATTTCATCGAAGAAATGACTGATTTTGTAACGAAATATTCCGTGTGACACTTGGCGCTCCATGGTTTTTGTCCATGGTTTAAACCATGGTTTCATTTGTACCACCTTCGTGAATTCGGGCCTAAGTGCCTGAGACTTTGGAGGGTCTTTACGAGGCTATTGTGTTCTGTCTCAATTGACCCCCGCATGGTGCAGTGTTAAGAAAGCAAAAAAAAAAAAAAAATAAGTCCATAAGTCTCATCCACTGAAGCTTTTAGAGTAAAATAGAAGGATGTTCGGAAGTAAAGAATGAATTATTTTATTCAACTGCATTTTTTGTTTCTGACTGTGTGCTCTTGCTTATTCTAGTGTAGAATAAAGGAAAGAGAGATGGTTATGATGTCACAATGACGGATGGTACACAATTTGCCAAAATTTCGTTCCGTTTGCTCATTCTCAATCACATGCAGGCAATGTGTCGTCAGGCTCCATCATCGCGCTGAAGCCCCGCCCATCGTCAGTGGAAGAACGCGGATTGGTCCAGTTCTTCAAGGGCTGGGCGGACGTACAGGGACAGGGCGCTCCCAACGACTACTGCAGGTAAGTCAACAACATGTCTAGAGAGTAAAGATTCTTGGTATAGTGTTGTTTTTGTTTTTTGTTTTTTCTACCTGTTAACTTCTTGTGAGATACTTTATAGAAACCACTTTATTAAATGAAGAGTTTGTTCGCAAAAACCGATAAGTCCATTTTTGAAGATTTTGAAGTACGGTCTCTGTCATAAAGTGCAAAATAATACCTTTAAAACTTATAATGATATATTGGTCACTACATTTAAAGGTACATTTTTAAAGTTATGGTCAAAAGAAGCAGAAATGATATTTTATTATTATTCTCTTTATTTTTCTTGACCTTTAATCGCAAATATCTCCATTTGGCAAATATAGACTTATCGTTTTTTGCAAAAAACTCTTCAAATGTTAAAGAGCATAAAGTTTCAACAGGAATTCAAAGTTTGTTTGATGAAAATAGATTTTTACATCGCTGAGATACCCCGAAACATGGTAAAACAAAGCGTTCCTTATAAAAGATGGGTCCAACCTTTTATCTTTCTATTCATCTTTCAGTTTGTTAACAGTATCCATTTACCTATAAAAGGTATCTGTCAATCTGTCTTTTTTGTCTTTTAGTATAAAGAAACGTATAACGATCACAAATGTGACAAAGGAATGACTGCTGTAAGATCAATCATTAATTTTCTTTGGATATTAGCACGGGCATGATTTGCTGTGCGGCATAAATCAAGTTTTTGTTCAATGTTTTGTTTGGAATCAAATAAGAGGTTCAACGGAGGTTTGTCTACATAGACTGTATTAAATCATCTAATTTTCATACTATTTTCGGAAAGCACCAAAATCTTAAACAAAATGATGTGAAATTATAAAATGCTTTACAGAATTTCCCCTTTCCATTCTCTCTCTTTCTCTATTGATCTTTACCTGTCATGTCAACTTAATTTTGACCCAATTATCAAAGTCTGTTATGAAACTTTACGTGTCGAGTACCATCCTGTAATCAAGGTTACTCGTAAAACAAATTCACGTAATAGCTGATGTACACCGGACTTCAGCTGTTGGCCGTGACAAAACATTTGGCTCTCTTTATATTTTTCTCAGCTTACCTGAGCCTGGCTGATTTTTCTTTCAATAGTTCTAAAGCAAAGGTAAATTTTATAAGGTTGTGTCCGATGCTAAGCGTGTGAATATACATGTTTATCTATCTAACTCTCTATCTATCTATCTATCTATCTATCTACATGATTATGTATTTAATTTCTATACATATATCACCACATACATGAGTTTTAGAATATGATGAGTTAGATGGCAAATTGTGTTAAGCACCATATTTAATCATTTTAAAGTAAGTCCATAAGATAAAACAAGCTGAAACATTTTCAGTGGTACCTCACTTGTTTCATGATAAAGAATGTCCTTAAGGTTGCGATTAAAATCCCATATTTTTTATTCATTTTCTTTGCTTTCACGCAATTCTTATGACTAATATTTTGAAATAGGAGGAACGGAGTCAATACTCCTTTTGCCATGAAAGTCTTCATCATAATACATTTTTATCAGAACTCGCTAACTTATGGGAACTTAATGGTACTCGTAAGAGTTTCCACACTTTGTGCGGTTTATTCATATATTTTTTTCTATCTTGTCTACAGAGTCGTGCGCACTGACGGAAAACCATTCTTGTCGTGCCACCTGGCGGGATCGGAGGGGCAAGATGTCATGGCTTACACCTCCCCCAATCCCTCGGTAGAGTGGTTTGATCCGGGCTACTCCAACACGTGGTATATGAAGGATGAGGATGGGGATGGACGAGACGATTATTGCAGGTGGGTGTCAGGAATATCATAGTGAGGAATCACACATAATAAAATATGTTTAACACAATGCATACTTTGTTCAAAACTTATCGAATACACAATTCTCATCTAAATTTGCAGATTAAAGTCATGAGGCCACCTTCCGAAAGGAAGGCTTTAACCTAGTAGTCTATGGATTATGCAAACTTTTTTATTCTGCATAACATAGATTGCGTACGCCAAGGGGCATAAAAAAATTAACCAATGCAGATACGCCTGTTCGGCGCTTACGGTTTATGTAATCTATGAACTATATCTAATTAAAACCATCGATTCTTCTGTTTCACACTAACTTTTAGAATTAGGGCCGATTATGTCAGTTCACGACATTATATGAACTTCACTAAACTGATAAGGATTGAAATTCATGCGTGAGATCATTAGTTTCATTCCAGAATGTACTGTTTTCAATTTGGCTATTATATTGCTGTTTGAACTGTCTCTTTCGGATTTTTTTTTTATGCCTCCGCCACGAAGTGGTGCCGGAGGCATTATGTTTTCGGGTTGTCCGTCCGTCCGTCCGTCCTTCCGTCCGTCCGTCCGTCCGTCCGTCCTTCCGTCCGTCTTTCCGTCCGTCCGTAATGAATTTTGTGGACAAGGTAACTATCAAAAGCTGTTGAGGTATCCTGATGAAACTTGGCATGTATGTGTATTAGGGGGTGAAGTTGTGCCTATCAACTTTTGGGTGCACGTGCCCAAGGTCAAAGGTCAAAAGGTCAAGGTCAAATACATAAAATTTCACTATTTCCACCATATCTATGCAATGCCTGAAGATATTTTCTTGAAACTTAGTGTATACATGTATTACCCAATTTAGATTCTCTGGTGAAAGTTTGGGTCATGAGGTCAAAGGTCAAAGGTCAAAAGGTCGAGTAAAAGTATTAAAACTTCTTTTTTTTCTCTGTAAATTGGAAAATTGTTCAAGGTATCTTCATGGAACATAGTATATATACATGTACTGACTGGCAGTGATTATCTAGAGAATGTAGGGTTCATGGGGTCAAAGGTCAGGGGTCAAAGGTCAAGTGCAACACTTCAAAATTTTACTATTTCCCTCATGTTCATGCAATGCCAGCAGGATTAGTATTTTTTTTTTTACACTTGGTGTATGCATGTGTAACCTAATAGAAATTCTCTGGAGAGTTTTTTTTTCTTTTTCCTTTTTTATTGCCTCAAAGGTCAAAAGGTCAAAGATCAAGTGAAAGTGCTGAACTAACTTTTTCCTCCATATCTCGGAAGTGGCTCAATTTATCGTGAAACCTACTGCATATCTATGCATGTTCTACCTGAAAGTGATTATCTTATGAATTTTAGGGTCTAAGGCCAGATGAACATGGTAACAATTTACTATTCAGTACAGAAATTGCACTTTTTCTCCATACCGGTACCATGAAAATTACTCAATGCATAAATGTATGAATGGGTCAAAGTCAAGTTAAAGTCCTTAAATCCCCAAATACATGCTCTCCTATTCATCCAATTAAACCAAGTTCAAGGAAGGTGAACATTCAACACATTTCTGACAAACTTGTCATTTCAATATTTTGCCAGTTTTGTGAAAATGTAATCACACATTGTCCACATGGACTATCTAGACCTATTAGGAGAATCATGCATTATGGCGGAGGCATACCAGTCGCCATAGCGACATTTCTAGTTCACTCTGAGTCGCTCCTTCCCCTTCTCTCCTTCATAGGTGTGTTGGCAGTGTTCCCAATACGCTTGTGGTCTGCATGAAAGCGGGGATGGACGGATTCGAGGGGCCGGACCAAGAATTCACCCCCGAAGGATCCCCGAGAGATTGCTTCTACCTCACCGCAGACCCATTCTTCGGCTTTCCCTAGAATTACGACAATGGCGAAAATGGAAACTTAATCTTTTGAATTTATTCATCTTATCACCTGTGCCCTCAAAAAAGAAGAAGAAAAAAAAAAGAAGGAGATGCGACGAAGAAGAAGTTATTTCATTGTTGTTGTTGTTTTTCTTTTCTGGCTACAGCCAATGATAGACATTCTTTTGACATTAACGTCTTTCCCTAAAGAAATCGATGTCTTTTCAAGAAATGAACGTCATTGGGCCATCACAGCAGCCCCGAATCATTGTAATTTAAAATGTGCGTAGAACATTTGTAATGGAATCATGTTACGTAATTGAGGTAATAAACAAAATATGAATTTTGCTAAAGTTCTGTGGTTTTGTTAAGTTAAGAATAATGGACATTTTTCCAATGAATAGTTATCATTTTCCTCCTGTCATGTTGCTCCCCGCTTACAGGGCATCATGGTGGTGAAACAAGAGCATAGCATTTCACTTCAATTAGTTGTACATCATATCCACCCTAATGATAATTCTTTATCTCCTTTGGCACACTGCTGCATTTACACTGTCCATGCTATTCATTGTAATATTCTACCTCTTTTTACGAAGAAAACTTACGTTATATCTCGTTCAGGTGCTCATTTATCTCTGGAATATAATATTCGAAACTTAAATACAAAGAGGTTGATAGCTTGTGTGTATGTGTGTCTGTTTATAGAAAAGTTATCATAAGGTATGGTCGACGAAATTCTCGTACAGCATTGACGGTCTTGTGAAACTCAATGTAATAAGGAAAACGTTAAAAGGAGCACATAATCGTGCCTGTATAGTCTAGGCAATATCCTCTTGATGCATGTGTACTTTCACGAACTTGTAAAAGAACTGTAAATATATACAATGTAATATTGTTGCAGTGAGGCACGTTGGGTAAGTTTCCGTTTTCTGTACGGCCCAGCGTTGATAGTCACTTTAAAAAAAATAGATACTGTTATATCATAATTACAGTCTTACATGATGGTGATTAGAACGAAGTGTTCATCTGCTTGGTAAATGGAGAAAAATAAATATGGAAAGCGAACATCTTTTGGTGCTATGTCTGAGTAAGTCATTTTTGAGGAAAGTTCTCGTATTTGCGCAGAGTAAGTTCGTAAATAGACAATTAATGATGTTTGCAAGGAATGAAAAAACACAAACACAGTTTGTTGTCCGTAAAATCACGATCTGTACCTGTGTAATAACTAATCTATATATGTTGAACATATCAGAACATATCTCAGCTAATGTTTTCCTGTCAATAAAATGAGGACTAGATTTTTTGAATTAAGCAGCGACGCTCTCTGCCTGCATTTGACATTTAAAAAAAAAAAAATATATATATATATATGTATATCAGGCAAGCATTAAAGGGATGGCACAGTATTGGTGGAGATGAGAATTGGGCTTTTTACTTTTTGCGAGATACCAAGAAATCACTTATGATATAGTACAGAGCATACCATTTAATAGGAATTCAAGGTTTATTGATTAAAATTGGGTTTTGAATGACTGAAACATCCAAAAACAAAGTGAAACAAAGCGATCGTAACAAAGATTGGTCCTACACTTTATTAAAATTGCTCTTTTTTGGATATCTCAGACATTTCAAAATCAATTTTTATCAAATAAACATTGAATTCCTCAAAGAATTACATGCTCTTTCATATTTCATAAGAGGATTCCCATTATCTCACAAAAGAGTGTTAGAAACCTGAAATTAGGTCTCAACCAAATCTATACGATCCTTTTATAGTTTCATGTATGCACTGACAGATTGTTTGAATTAACATGAGGAGTAACTAAGGCTCTGTTAAATATTCTATGATGAAAGTGAATCAAATATTTTGAATGCAAAAGAGTACTTTTCTTTAAGTCTAATTTTTCGCACGCTTACAACGAAACAAATAAAAAGGACATGGGTTCGTTGTACGGCATACCATAACTACTAGGTTTATGATAATGTAGTAGAAGTTATCATTATGTATATAACTCCAACACATCTATACGTAATTTATCATTAATGATAACAGTCTGTTATTGATTGTGTGCTAAATGAGTGCCAATGTAACATTATTATTATTATTAGTGATGATTTGTTATGGGTGATATAAACTTCCCCCTCAAAACCTCAACGCATGAAATCGCCGAAACTGGTTTATATGATTAGGAAAAGAGACAGACAGAATTAGGAAATGAACTGATTGGAAACTTTTGGCAAAGTATTGTTTCAAGGTCTGCCATGGAAACTGCATAAAATAACAGGAAAATATTTACATGACATGTAACGAGAAAGACAACATGAATTGGTGAAAATTGCATGCGTTTGCCAAGACGACAAATCAATTCTCGCCTACAGAACGGATGCTTTGTTTGCGTCAACCGTATCGAGCTCATCCTAATATTAATAACATTCCGTGACATTTATGTTGATATATAAGTCATTCTTAAACATGCTATTTGATGCACAACAAAATGATCTGAATAGTCTGGAGAAAATATCAAAATAGACGTGAACGTCCTGAAAATTGAATAGAGTGATGAGTCAGATTTTTTCCCCTTTTGAGATATTGTGGGATGTTATTTACGTGCATGTTATGGATACATCAGAAAATGAAGAATCACCCTTCACAGTCATTAACTGCCATTAAGATCAATTCCTTGCATGGTATCCACGAATGCTCTATTTCAGAGATTATGAAGCGTTTGAATGCAAAACAAATAGAAAACGTAGATAAAGTAAAGTCATCATTAAATGAAGTCTGATATTTCCTTGTTACACTCGTTACATAACAACAGCTATTTTTGAATACATGAATATTGACATTATCATATCTATTCTATTATTTTTTTCTTTGTGTTTTTAGCTGCTTCATCGCCAATTGATAATAATCGAAAATTGCACTTTTTAAGTGCTGTTTAAAGTGTCGTATTGGTACCGTTATACATACACATACTATACCGAGGATATTTTATTCACATTTCATTGACACCATGAAAGTTCGTAACTAACGTGATATGGGGCCGAAAGAACCCATAGCATGATAATGATTTAAGAACGGAACACACGGTCAGGAGTCACGTGCAATGATTCACCAATCACCAGCCCACTCCATGCAGTCACTATGTCGCTACAATGGCTTAAAAATGACCATAAAGGACTATTATTCACCAGCAATAACTCAATTAAAAAGAAAATAACAACATTAAATTACAAGCACAACAGCGTAAATTGTACTACGAGAAAAATTTTAGCTTATTTTTTTATCTTTATTTTATTTTTATTATTTTTTTTTTTTTTGCAAAAGAAGCATCAAGCAGTTTATGAAGTTTTCACCTCACGACTTTCCCTAGTTAATTTAATTAAAAAAGTGAAAATTCAGTATTTCTCTTATAAAACTGGACAACATAATTTCAGTCCTGGCTGAATCATTATCAGTCAAATGTAAATAAATAGGATTTCAAAACCGGGCTTAATTACATCTGATCGAATAGGCGAACGAAATATTTAAATTTAAAGATTCGGAGTGAGAACAACAAGGACAGTTGTGTTTTGATGACATGATCAACCAAAGTAATTTGCAGACGTTTCATCAAAATATCAGAACTTTCCCACACGATGAAATGTTTACTTTTGTCCTTTAAAGAAAACATACTGTTTCTCTTTCTATTTAGACTATAACATGTTCCTGTCCTTATGATCTGTTTTGTTTTGTGTGTATTTTTTATACAAAGTAATATCATTGACATTATTTTCATATCAATTTGCATCACCTCAGTATCTCCATACTATTCCTCTTTCAACAATACAGTGATGCTGTGCTCTTAATACATACCATAAACAGTAAAGAGAATGGAATTATCATTGTCATTAATTTTTTTTTTTTGAGGGGGGGGGGGTCGGGGTTAAAAGGAGGGAATATGGTGAAGGACATTTTGTTCCCACTTAAGGCACAATGTAAAACAGCTTCTAAATACAGTGGTTACCTCCTTTTTTAAAAGTTACTTTGATATGTATGACTAGCAGAGTAAAATCTCGGCATAATTGAAGTGCTACAGTCAGCTGTCAGGTACGTATATATTGCTATTAGAAAACAAAAACAAAACAAAAACAAAACAGCATTCCTCTGTAAGAAGATTCCATGATCCGTTTCCTCTAAACAATTGTGAGTCCCATAACAAGGTTATTTCATTACCCATTGGGGCTTAGTACCCATGCAGACCATTGCATGTTGCAGTAGAGTTCGCAGCAGCAGGAATCAGAATCGTCAATGATGAAAGCTGATCCCTTCCCGTTTAGTTTTGACAAACTTCAACAAACCTCAATTAATCCTCAATCAGTATCTAAGAATTTTACTGTTTTCTTTGTTGTTGTTGCTGCTGTTTTCTGTACCAGACATTTTCTCTTTCCTCTCAGTCACAGACTAATAACCTTATGAAATGTTATTATGAGTTACTCTACTGGAAAGAAATGTGACAAAATTGGTATAGAGACACCCCTCTCAAGATAATGGACCAACCCAGGGTGTGCAGTGTGTGTGCACACGAAAGTGTGTATGGGGTATAGACGATGTCAAGGGACACACGCAGCGGGTACAAAGGTCTAAGTGCAAGAGGTATAAAAGGACGCTGCTCGGAGAGGGAAGAGTGAGATAGATAGTTGGACGAGAGTTAGAGTTAGAGTAGTAGATAGTGAAAGTAGATAGCCAGCGAGCTGTAGGGAGAAGGGCTCTGCCCTGGGGTGTAGATAGAGCTGTTTGGGAGATATGTTTTCCAAACTTTCTGGTGGCTTGGCTTGCTATCGCACACATTGCTTGTATCTTTGCTTGTAATACCGCCTTCTCGGAGGACGACTGCACAGGCTCTGCTTAATAAACACACAGTAACGGTATGTTATTCTCCATGACTCAGTCTTTGATGTCAACTTTGTAGTTGTAAGCACTGTCGCTGATTGTCTGCTGTGCGATGTTTGTGATGGGTGTTTATGGTTAGTGATGTGCGGAGTGCAGAGTGAGGGTGTGATGGTAATGTGCAAGATCACAATATATTTTTGTGAAAACGAGCCTACAATCAACCCCGTAAGGCCAAAATTCGCTACAAATGGTGGCAGCGGTGGGATCTTTATACATTACTGATATGCTTGAAATGTACCTCAGCTCATCATGACAAGGATATGATATGGAATTGGAAGTGCTCAGAAGTGAAGCAAAGTGCTCTAAAAGATGCCTATAGATGGCTCTAATTGATGCAATATCACAAGCGATATGTAGAGTGAGCTACCCCAACGTCAGAGCTCAGTTTGTGAGCTAGCTCGTTTGAATAGCTCGAAGTGCAACAGTGATTATTTGTGAGCTTATTTGGCAGCTCAATTTGTGAGCTGGAGTGATTAGCTCAAATGGTAAGCTCATTTTGCAGCTCAAATTGTGAGCTCATTTCGCAGCTCAAATGGTGAGCTCATTTTGCAGCTCAAATTGTGAGCTCATTTCGCAGCTCAAATTGTGAGCTCATTTCGCAGTTCAAATTGTGAGCTCATTTCGCAGCTCAAATTGTGAGCTCATTTCGCAGCTCAAATTGTGAGAGGGATCCCATAGCTCAAAATTTGAGCTGGCTCAATTTGTGAGCTGGATGGCAAAGCTCAATATGTAGGCTCAATTTGTCTGCTCGTTTTGACAAGCTCAATTTGTGAGCTCGATTTGTGAGCTTGATCAAGGAGTTCGACTTGCGAGCTCAATTTGCGAGCTCAATTTGTGAGCTCAATTTGTCAGCTTAATTTGTGAGCTGAAATAGGGAGCTGGAATTATGAGCTCGATTTGCTAGCTCATTGTGCAAGCTTGATTTTCAATTTTGGTTTACAGGATCAAATTACTGACAGCTTGTTATCTAGTGAGTAGTGTGCAAAGTGTGGTGCGCTAAATCCCCTAATGGACACCAATGAATTTGGAAGTGTTGATTTGTGTTTTGATAATTGGATGGATGCCAAAATGTGTTTATCAATGTAAATCGGTAAAAGTGGACACTGTGTGATAGCCAATAATCTACTTGTCTGATGTGTTCCAAAGCTATACATGTTGTAAAGTTCATATGAATTGAAACAAACATGGACAAGAAAACGGGGCATATGGAGGAGCTTGAGAGGGAATTGGCTGAACTAAAAGAAAAGATCAGTCAGTGTCGACTTGAAAAAGAACTGCTGGAGTGGCAGAAAGTGCAAGCTCAGGAGTTGGGAAGGAAAGGTGGTACTGAAATGAACCCAGAGTGTTCAGGAGGAACCGTGGGAAGTCCACGAAGGCCTGACACGTTGACACAGGTTCAGTGTCATGACACGGACTCTGAGGTTAGATTCAATGTACCTGGTACTCCCAATGCTCAAAGAGAAACTGTTGGACTTGATTCAAATGCGTCGACAGTTCCAATGAGTAGGAATGTTAATTTTGCACCACAGCAACAGCAGTTCCCTATTTCATCGACTCCCCAAGATTTGCATGTAGCGCAATTGGACCTGAACAAATCAATGCTACCAGAATTCAATCCGCACCCAATGTCGGCCATGATGTCACATGCTCCACATGGCATGCAAGGACATGTTAAACCACAGCGACCTCTCTTGGTACCAGATAGGTACAATGGAAAAGCGGCATGGATGGATTACCATCATCACTTCGAAGCGTGCAAGGAAGTGAATGGATGGAATGACTTCGAGGCAGCCTCATTTTTGATGGCAAGTTTGCAGGGCGAGGCTCTCCGATGTGTTAGTGGTGTGGACAGTAGAGTGAGATGTTCATACCATGAGCTGCTGCGAATACTGGGTCGCAGATTTGGCACAGGCCAGCAAGCCGAGAATTTCTTAGCCGAACTAAGACATCGAAGGCAAGGCGCAAGAGAAACCTTGCAAGAACTGGGACAGGCAATACATGAACTTGCCATAAAAGCATACCCAGAACTTCCAGCACACTCACGAGAAAGGTTGGAGAGAAACCATTATATTGACGCGGTGGAGAGTCAAACAATTCGCGAAGGAATCCACAGAGCGCGACCATCTAATCTAGATGAAGCCATCCAAGCAGCGCTTGAAACTGAGAATTTTGAAAGGATTGAAATGCAAAGGAGGAACGAGCGTCTCAGGTCTGGAAGATATACCCGAGGCCTGGGAAATGAGGAAGATGTACGCCTTCAGCAATTGGAGGAGATGATGATGCAGCGAATGAATCGCATGCAAGATCAAATAATGGGATTGTTTGCCAATGTGAACTTGAACGCCCCACAGAAGAGGGCAGGAACCAATCAGCCACCCTCCCCTTCTAGTAACGGAAATTCGGATAACCTCCAGTGGAGAGAAGGGAGGAGATGCTTTAAGTGTGGAGAGATAGGGCATCTCATTCGCTACTGTCCTCATAAGAAAAGAAAAGACAAGACACAGGGAAACGGAGAACAGCCCGCCGGGAGGCCCGATGGCAGGCTAGAAAACCCACAGGGCCAGCAGAAAACAAACCCACCAATGGAAAACAGCCAATAAACAAAGATCCAAGCAACATCATCCCAAACATAGTATCTAGTGCCAAGCAGGGATTGTATGTCAGTGGAACAATAAGGTCAACAAAATGCAGGTTTTTGATTGATACTGGTTCTACAGACACTATCATAAGTGCCTGCATTTACCATCAAATGGAAAAGAAATGCCAGCCCGAACTTTTTCCATTCACAGGAAGAATCCAGCAAGTGGATGGGAGTGCACTACATGTTTTGGGTTCTGCATGGGTAGATATCAGAATTGGAACAACGATCCAATCAGTCAAAGTGTTATTTGCAGACATTAAGTGCGAAGGAATCCTGGGGATGGATTTCCTCCTTCCATCTCAAGGTATGTTGGACTTTAATCGACGAACCCTTCAAATACACGGTGAAGAGATACAATGCACCACACAGAGAGGCGAAACCTTTGTTGCACGAGTCAAAGTCAAAGTGGCACGCACCACGACCATCCCTGCAGGACATGAGGCCATTGTCCCTGGACGGATAATTGATAAGGGTTTGAGTATGGCAGGAACGGCTGTTATTGAACCATTAGAGAATGGTGGAGAAGTCGCATCGAAGGGAGTGATAATTGGCAGGACCCTGGTGGATGCAGGGAAAGACGTCATTCCGGTAAGAGTTTTCAATCCCGGGGACTCAACGTGTGAAGTCCAAGAAGGACTTACAGTTGGAATGATAACATCTGCGGATGTGGAACATGTGCAAACCCAAGGCTGTGACTCTGATGAACTTCCTCCCCATGTACAGGACCTCTATGAGCGAAGTATCGAAAATTTAGATCCACAATACCATCAGCAAGTGAAAATGTGTCTTGTGGAGAATGCAGACGTGTTCTCAAAGAACAGTCAGGACATCGGTTGCACGGACATTGTGCAACACAGTATCAAAACGGGGGACGCAAAGCCAGTGAAACAGAAAACAAGGAGGTTCCCGCTGTGCAACCAGCAGGAAATAGAAAGGCAAGTGCAAGACCTGTTAGACCGTGGCGTGATTGAGCCATCAGAGAGTCCTTGGGCAGCGAACATCGTGCTAGTAAAGAAGAAGGATGGATCAAAAAGGTTGTGTGTCGACTACCGCGATTTGAACGAAGTGACGATCAAAGACGCCTATCCTATACCCCGAATAGACGAAACATTGGATGCATTAGGCTCTGCCAAGTGGTTCTCTACACTTGACCTATCTTCAGGGTACTGGCAGGTAGCGCTAGACCCCGATGCACAAGACAAGACATCATTCATTGTACGAAATGGACTGTATAAGTGGAAGGTGATGCCGTTCGGGCTCACCAATGCTCCAGCTACATTCGAGCGCCTCATGGAGAAAGTGATGAAAGGACTCCAGTGGGAGATACTTCTAATCTACTTGGACGATGTCATTGTGTATGGCCGAACTGTAGAAGAGGAGATTCAGCGTCTGAATGTGACATTCTCAAGGCTGAGAGGTGCCCATTTGAAACTAAAGCCCAGCAAGTGTCATTTGTTCTGCAAGTCAGTAATGTACTTAGGTCACGTGGTATCAGCCGATGGAGTTTCAACAGACCCTGCAAAGGTGCAAGCCATAGTTGACTGGCCTCGACCACAGTGCAAAAAGGAAGTGAGGAGTTTCATAGGACTGGCTTCGTACTATCGACGTTTTGTTAAGGGATTTGCAGAAGTGGCAGCCCCCCTGCACAAACTTACAGCAAAGTCAGCCAGGTTCGAATGGAATGAAGCTTGTGAGAGTTCGTTTCAGGATTTGAAGCGACGACTGCAGAGTGCGCCGATATTGACTTTCCCCACCCCAGAGGATGACTTCGTGCTAGATACAGATGCTAGCTCAGAGGCGCTTGGAGCTGTGTTGTCCCAAGTACAGGGTGGGCAGGAAAAAGTCATAGCGTATTTCAGCAGGAAGCTCAATAAAGCTGAACGCAACTACTGCGTAACCAGACAGGAGCTGCTAGCCCTCATAACTGGTCTGAAACAATTCAGACAGTATCTGTATGGCAGGAAGGTGAAGGTACGGACTGACCATGCCTCTCTCAAATGGCTCCTTCACTTTCGTAACCCAGAAGGGCAATTGGCTAGATGGATTGAACAGATCGCCGAATATGACATTCACATCGAACACAGACCAGGCAGGAACCACTCCAATGCGGATGGATTGTCTCGCATGAGATGTAAGCAGTGTGGAAGACAGGAAGAGGAAGACGATATTGGAATCCTGAACACTCAACTTGCAACTCCCTTGCAGGAGCAGGCAGGATCAAGTGTCAGAGGTATCGCTACTCAACCGTCTATGAGCACAGCCAACTTGCGAGAAGCTCAGCTTGCTGATGATTCCATGCACTGGATAATAGAACTGAAAGAAAAGGACCAGGCCAGGCCAGAGTGGGGAGAGATTGCACAGAAATCAGCAGCAGTGAAAACATACTGGGCCCAGTGGAGCCAGCTAGAAGTTAAAGATGGGGTACTATGTCGTCGATGGGAATCAGACGATGGGAGAACCATCAAGAGGAAACTTGTTATGCCAGAGAAGCTCCGGATGGATGCTATTAGGGATGTGCATAACGGCCCGTTGGGTGCACACCTCGGGCAGAGGAAAACGCTGGCAAATTTGAAGAGTAGATTTTACTGGAGCGGTATGGCTGCTGATGTACGCTCGTTCATTAGAATGTGCAATTTGTGCGCAAGAAGGAAATCCCCTACGAAGCAACGCCGAGCGCCCCTGCAACAGAGTAGGGTGGGTGCGCCTATGGAGAGAATTGCACTTGATCTGATGGGACCATTGCCAAAGACAGAGGCAGGGAATCAGTGGATCCTTGTTGTGGGTGATTACCACACTAAATGGGTAGAAGCTTACGCTCTACCAGATGCTAGGGCAGAAACGGTTGCCAAGAAGTTGGTAGAGGAATTTGTCTGCCGTTTTGGGATTCCACTTGAGATCCATTCGGACAAAGGTTCAAACTTTGAATCGCAGTTATTCAAGGAAGTGTGCCAACTCCTTGGGGTAAAGAAAACCCGCACAACGGCGTATAACCCCAAATCTGATGGCATGATTGAACGCTTTAATCGCACTCTGGTCAACATGCTAGCCATCTCAATTGAGCAGGACTACTCTCAGAGAACGTGGGATGTGCAACTGCCTTTCGCAACATCTGCGTACCGTTCTAGGCCTCATGAAACAACCGGTGAGAGCCCCAACATGATGATGTTGGGAAGGGAAGCAAGACTTCCCATCGACCTCACCACCATCACAGTGGGAGATGAGGATGAAGAGGAACCAGAGGATTATGCAGCTGCACTGCGCAGACGAATGAGGAGAGCTCATGACCGTGCAGAAGCATGCACGGGCAAAAGTGCAGTGCGTCAGAAGAGAAACTATGACCGAAGAACCAACTCCCCTGGACTGAAGGAGGGTGAATTTGTTTGGCTGTACGATCCTTCCAAAAGAAAAGGTGTTTCACCTAAGCTACAACTGCGCTGGAAAGGTCCGTTTCTGATAATTACTCAGTTATCTGATGTAGTTTTTCGTATACAATCCTCCCCACGAGCAAAACCTTCAGTGGTTCACAGCGACCGACTCAAACCATATGAAGGTGAGAAACTGACTGCATGGACTTGGGAAAGGCCTCAATCCGCCACTGAAAGAGACGAAGACAGGTCAGCGTCATCACCCCAACATGAGCTGGACACTGCCACTGAGATTCCGGAGGTCAATGAGATTCCAGAACAGTTGCAATCAAATACAGTCGACATTCCCTCTCACACTCCTTCCCAACCGAACAATGGCAATGTTGATGAAAATCGTCGCTATCCAAAACGCCTCAGAAGAAGGCCGGAATATTTTGATACGAACGTAGACCAGTAATGTGAGCTATGCGCAAATAGATTTTGTAAAATAGTAGGTTAAAGCCTTTGCAGTGACTTGCTAGTGACTGGAAGGAATTACTATTTGTTTATCCCTGTCAGATGGCTGACTATAATGATCGCCGCCACATCGGGAGGGTGATTACCTGTCGCAAATGCGATAAAGTGTGCCGGAACAGGGAGGATTTGTATCGTCATTTGCGGCAATGCCACCACAATAAGGGTGGCTATGACTGCCGTCAATGTAATTATTCATCAACTAAGTCCAGTAATCTCAGGAGGCACATCCACCATGTGCATGAAGATCTCCACAGTCGAGGCAGGAGCAGGTCCCCCCAATCACCACGGCGGACGCCACGACCAACCACCATCAGATTGCCAAGTGAGAAACAGAGCAGCCCGGTATCAATCTCTGTGGACTGCTCCCCCATTTCGACGTCGCCACCACTGACGGGAAAACCCCTAGCAATGATGCTTCACAAATTAAGTAGTGTGGAACCAGACCCAGGCAGCTCTTCCGACGAGGATGGCTCCCCACCACCAGCCCTACCCAAGCCTACCGTCGACAACTCAACCAGCAACCAAATACCGGGTACAGATTCCTCGCCAGAACTAGATGATCGCCATGACAACGGGAAAACCGATGAAAATGCATGTGAGAATAAAATATTAGTATCCATTGTCGAACACAAAACAATCGAGTATTTTTCTGGCAATATTTGTATTAAGCGATTTGAAACAACTCATACATATCCAGTATATGTTCCAGCCGACTGGAATAAGTCCGTCCCATGCAATTATGGAATGAAAGATTAAGGGAATATTTTGTTGTTTTCTTGGTTGCATATAATGATAAGGTCAGCAATCAGTTGGTAATACATTTCTTAATATTTCAAGGAAGATAAGCACAAACAATGCTTGATGAGGTAGGTAAATTTATAATCAAGAGTGCTTTTGTTTCATTATCATTACATACGATCATGAAGAAAAAAAAGAAGAAGAAACAAATAAAGTTGTATTCATGCATATATGCTATATCAATATATTGGTACGATTGTCCAAGTATGATAGGTATTATATGAATGATTTTGGCCAAAGTAGGCTATTGTGACAAGGAAATAGACATTGTCACTTATTTTGTACAAATTTTAGGTTAATGAATGAAGTATGTTAATGTATACTTCGGCATTTTGCTTGTTTTGATATGATTCAATTTATATGTTATTTCGCTTTGAACCTTGATGTTGTTTTCCGTGAAAGAGAACAAATATGATATTATACTGTGTTCTAGCATTTTGAAGATTAAGTTGTTATGCTGTTGGGACGCATTCCTCGACAGTAAACGCAGGCAATTCACCTTACTGACACAGTGTGTGATTCAAACCATGGTAGTCAATTTATGCCATTGTACAGTACACAAAACTCTCTGACCAAAGTTCATTTGCAGTTTATGATGATTTAATTGTATTTTTTCGCTGTAAGACTGATAGACCGCTTGCGGTATATATTTGCATGGAAAGTACGGCATTTTGCCTATGTTTATAACAAATTGAAGTTGAAATACTTTCATTTAGGTAATCTGTGAACTTGATCTTGCCTTTCGTGGTTATGGCAATCTAAAAAAAAATGCAATAACAGATGCTACTTGCCGTAAAGGTTTACTAAACATTCGACTTTGTAACCGCGACAGTATTAAGGTTAAGAGACATGTTACCTCAGATGTTCATAATCGCTGCCTTCATTATGTAAATAGATGAGTTCGAGTTTTTGTTGTCATTGTGTTGTTTAAGTAACATGAGTAGTTAAACCTACTTGTGCTTATTACCTCTTTTTCATGTAATCAATCGTACTTACGTACCAAGAATCATATTCGAAGAGGAACGAGATGAAGGAAATTGCCCTTCGTATTTGATTTGCATGTCAGTACCGTTCTATAGAAATATAGAAATGGATAATGTTTGTGTTTGTGTATGTTATAATATTTGCTATAGTCTATTACACGTACAGGTTATAAGCTGCACGACACCTGTATTTGTTTTTCAAAACTGCCAATGCTTTTGTATTATTTGGTGCCTTATAAGTGTAACTTTTAGTGCACGATGATATAAGTTTAGAAGCTCTTGCCAAAGACATTTTAAGCCTCGGAGTACTTGCCATTATATTCATCGATTTTGAAGATGGTATAGGATTATATAACTTTTTACTTATCAGTTTACAGATAAGAAGTGTGGAAGAAAGGAGACATAAATAGCCTTTTGTTTTCTTCCGTTTTGTTCCGTATAACGCTCTCACACGTTCTCAATTTTGTCTTTAATAATTTTTGTATTTCTTTGAAACGGGGACGTTTCAAACTTGGTTGGGGGTAATGTGACAAAATTGGTATAGAGACACCCCTCTCAAGATAATGGACCAACCCAGGGTGTGCAGTGTGTGTGCACACGAAAGTGTGTATGGGGTATAGACGATGTCAAGGGACACACGCAGCGGGTACAAAGGTCTAAGTGCAAGAGGTATAAAAGGACGCTGCTCGGAGAGGGAAGAGTGAGATAGATAGTTGGACGAGAGTTAGAGTTAGAGTAGTAGATAGTGAAAGTAGATAGCCAGCGAGCTGTAGGGAGAAGGGCTCTGCCCTGGGGTGTAGATAGAGCTGTTTGGGAGATATGTTTTCCAAACTTTCTGGTGGCTTGGCTTGCTATCGCACACATTGCTTGTATCTTTGCTTGTAATACCGCCTTCTCGGAGGACGACTGCACAGGCTCTGCTTAATAAACACACAGTAACGGTATGTTATTCTCCATGACTCAGTCTTTGATGTCAACTTTGTAGTTGTAAGCACTGTCGCTGATTGTCTGCTGTGCGATGTTTGTGATGGGTGTTTATGGTTAGTGATGTGCGGAGTGCAGAGTGAGGGTGTGATGGTAATGTGCAAGATCACAATATATTTTTGTGAAAACGAGCCTACAATCAACCCCGTAAGGCCAAAATTCGCTACAGAACACAGTGTCTCACAGCCTGAACACAGAGTGAAAATAGTGTGAAATCTCTTCACACTGTTCTATTTGAGGTTTTTCATAAAATTGACTGTATTATGTAAACACACTGTGAACACACTGGGACACTGTGCTATCTCCAGTAGGGTAATTTTAAATTGTAGAGTATTTTCTCAAGTTTGTGAAAGAAGTCTGTACTCTTGTAAGAATTAAGGACATTTTGGTAGCATCGCGTCTCCACTGTAGATGGCTACAACACGTCACGTGACGTCTTATCAGTTGTAGTCCTAGATCTGTATTCATTTCATTTTCTCCGACATACAGGTTACTTAAGTAAACTGAAATGATCATTCGTTTTTCATTGAAGACAAATATCGTTTTATATCTCGCGAAAGACTCGGAAGTGTTGCGTGTTGAAAGAGGAACCATTCCTCGATACTTCCTTTTCCTACTTTTTTTTTTTTTCCATAGACGTTGTAGACGTTGTTTCCATGGAAACATGAAAGACCATCGCGTCGACAAAGGACGGTACACGTTGGCGTTGTAACCATGCAGGCAGGAAAAATTATATTCCCACGGCTATCAACCTTTGAAAAAATGATAAACGTTTTTATGATCCTGAAAACCGCAATGTTTAGGCCCTTATTTTCCGTGTTTGTTTATATTGGTATTGTAAAGTTGCAATGTCATAGAAGTTCTGCCTATTAGGGCCTAAAACACCTTCCACTACTTCAATTTGAGCAGGATAATCAAACAATCAAACAATCAAACAAACAAACAAACAAACAAACAAACAGTCAAGTGGGACACAGATACGAGTAGTGAGAAGAATATTAAAAGCAATCGCATAAGTACACATAAGACTAGTATATAAGTTTAGGTATTACAAACCAGTAGACTTCTTGAATTTAACAGCGATAAGACAGGCTGTTTTTGAATGCTCAGTAAAGGCCACAAGCTACTAAAGGTAAGCAAAGATCGTAGCATTATGCGAATGAATACCAAATCAAAATCATATGGCAATGATTTTAAAGTGGTAATGGTGGTCAGTATCCCACCATGTGACGACATGGCCCTGAAGGGGGCGTCAGTTCGACCTTGACGATTGGATGATTCATCCTTGTCTTTCCTGTTTGACGTTTGGCCTTGTTCCCATTTTGCGATACCCCGACTGTCGAGGCTGTCAATATACACAAGTATACCGCATACAAATATGTCTTTCATATCAACGCCTTTCGCCTATACGGCGGTTAATGAGAACAATATTTTCACAATACTAAATCATTTCTAGAGCGACGTTTGATAAAGAAAAGTCGGTTGCACGCAACGCAGTTGGTGATACTCTCATCTTTCTTGCAAGTTCGAAAATCGACCACGCAGGAGGGGAGTAGACAACTCTGGGAGTATGGATATATTCGTAAAGAATGTATGCAGAAGGCTGATCAGTGATGTTATTATCACATGGCTTACAGCAGCACTTCTTTTCCATTTTTCAGGTAAGAATTATTGATTTTTAAGATTGTTGCATTACAGATAGTAAGCCATTGATAATACTTATACAGCTTACCTTGATAACGCACTCTTCTCGCTCAAGCTTTTATGAAGAGTTAGAGAGATTGATGTAATGTCATTATTTTTTTATGTCTTTCTCCTGATGAAATGAACTTAACAAAGCCAAATGAGGTATATGTTTTTTTTTTCTTCCAAATACGAGTTATTGCTTGGTATCGAAAGACTGTATTCTCGAAGTAAACATGTTCTACAGAAGTTTTGCTTCCCCACAATCTAGGGAGTATGTATTCAAAAGTAACCGGATCCTAATGGCACTTGTGAAAGTTTGTAAAAATGTTTTGAAGAAACTTCGTAATCCATGACACAGGGATCACTAGTATTGTTTGACTGACAACGAAAACACAGTATAACCTGGTTTCAGGTATTATCATTTTTCTAAGGTGACCTATTGTTTATATATATATATGAATTCAGATTTGTTTCAGCATTTTAAATAAAAGTGAATTATCATGCATTTTATACACCTTATACTCAGTACTCTGAATATGATTATATATCAAAGATGGAAAATGAATTAAGATGAACACGACAACATGTTAAATGAACTAAATTACATTACGTGAGTTTAATGGAAGATAGCTGATTAATAGTCCCTTGCGATTCTTACAAGGGCAGAATAATTTTAAAACGTGTTAAGTATCAAATCTTAGAACAGGAGTGAAAATGGAAAACATCATCGTGTTTCCACACAGAATAATGTTTACAGAGCCCGTGGTTTTATGGAATATTCTAATATAATTAGATTAAGACTGAGAAAATCCCATAAAACAAAGCATAGTTAAAACTTTATGATAATATCTGAACATGGGTAATGCTTCATGCGTGGCCCCCCTTTTTTTTTGGCTCTTTGAACAACCTCTGTTGGAGCACATTGTTGCCTAATGTTCGGACATTTTTAACCCCAATAACAAGCTCAAATAACAAGACTAAGTTATATTCTTCTAACTTAAACGACACCTTTGTAATCAATGATTACTTAAATTCTTTGCTTCTCATTTTTTTTTAAATATGAGGCTCACGTTGGCTCCTTAAAAATGTTTGAGGTCCAGTTACATTGTGTAGATCGAATACAATTACATCTCATTTTTCTTTTGGTATAGACATCGCGTAGAGTCGCGGCCCACTGTTTCACAAGCACTGCCTTAATTTACACTATAATAACTTAATAATAACGAAAGAAACCGTGTTCAGTCATTTAAAGGAATTGACTGCTATATCTCACTGCTTATCAAACGTAATCAAACTTTGATGTGGCAGTCGAAACGGATTTTTTAAGCCTTGATTTGCGTATCCGAGAAAGTTGAATAAATATGCACATTATTTGCCACAGAAATAGAATCTTCCTACATTCAAAGAGCTGTCCAAATTGTATGAAAAGGCATGTGATGTAAAACGGTTATCGTAACTTCGTTCTTCAAAGCAGAATATCCCTTCACATCGACCTGCTAAAATGCGGCAATTCCAATCCAGTGTGATATTTCCGAATATTACAATACCCAAGATTTCTGCAAATAAAGATGATTTTTTTTCCAGCTTTTCTATGGCATTCTTTTCTTTTCTTTTCACGCCATGGTCGTCCTTCACAGAACAAACAGGACAAAATCATACTATTTTGGCATTCCGATACCAGGCGCGATGCAAACAGTGGCAAAAGTAACCAAACAATCTCATATAAATGAATATAACTGTTGTACTGGTGACTCTATTTACATTTTTTTTTTTTCTGTCGCTGCATAATAGTCACGGTACATTTCACGTATTCAATGCTAATATCTTCTGGTGTGCGTAATGAAGCGTGTCGTTGCAATTTTTAGAATACTGACAATGCGATCCGCCTCCCGACTGGATTTGATGGTCGATCACAATGCAAGTGATCGAACTTTTAGGGGTTTAAAATAAGAGGAACATGGGGTGGACGAAACGAATCCGCAGGAAAAAGAAACTAGGCCAAAGATAAAAACCACAAGTGGAAAGGTTACACAAAAAACATTGACATAGTTTCTGTAAAGTTTAACACGAGAAAAGACAGCAGTTGATAATCCGTCATGTGTTTCCCCAAATGACTTGCTCTCGTATTTTTATTCACACTTGGTCCTAAACAGAATAATTCATTGACATGTGCCACGACAAATTAATATGGTATTAAAGGAGAATAATTATGATAATGTTGAAATGCTTCTTAATAGGTATAGCATATTGTTCTTTGTTTCTGGCCCCCTCGCTGCCTTCCCGCTCTCATTCTCTCTCATATTAAAGACAAGTCATTCTGTATTATTAATCATATATTATTAGGCCTAGATGTCATATTGTGTATAACATAATTATGATTACTTTTATTAAATCATACATTATACATATTTTTCATGTGCATGTTTGTGACAGAATCAATAGCTATTACATTTGCTGTTAAATATGTTATCAATCAAAGATGATTATTAGTCAAGGTAATACTTCAAAATTGTATGCATAAAAACAATATAGGCCTATAATATACATCTTTCTGACTTGATCTCTTTTTTTTCCATACAACGTTTCGCTGATACAACAATTTCTGATGTGACAGTATAGAAAAATGACACCAAGTACATAGAAGAATAGAAAACGACTTTTTAAGAATTATTGTTAATTTGGCTAGCTTGACCTATGTCTCTAAGAACTAACAAAGCCTGAGAGGAGATTTGTATTATTTTTGTCTTTGTATTCTATACAAAATTGAAGAGTTTGGCAATTTAAAAGAAACCCATGCAGATACATACATGAACAATACATTGAATACAGCGACTTCTAAAGAATGAAGATTTTGTTTATTTCAATTTGTCTACTTTTTAGTTGACAGTTTGCTTCTAAATGTCTAACAGCGCAAAATTACCATGCATAATCCAGCTATACTATAATCAAAATGTCTTTCTTCCATCTTAAATGCGGCAGAATTTGCGGCTGCTCAGTGTGACGCTCCGGCCCCATGCCAGGGATGTACGGGGGCTCCTACGGGACCCATCCCCGTAGGGAATCAAGTAGTATGGGGCTGCGAGGAGGGCTACGAAATGAACGGACCTATGAAGCAGATCGTATGGGTTTGCGGTCAAGATAACAGATGGATAACGCCGGACGGACCGGAACCCCTTTGCAGAGGTGATCTTCCGACCCTATTTTTTTTTTATAAATCTCACACGGTAGACATCACTGTTTCCCCTTACAAAATTGTTCATGTTTACCCCACCAATCTTTTTTTTTTTTTTTGCTCTCTGTATAAAACAAAGGGGAAAAATAAGCAAATTACCTTGAAACAAAAACAAGAAAATATAAACCCATGCATGAATCCTGTTTTACAGCTTTACTTGCAACAGATAAAGGGGAACAAATTTACTTGATCGTTCCCTGTTGTGCCATGGGAAAACGTAAAACACGAATAATAGGTCTACGCCTTGTATTCAAACACCATTGACCTCTACGGTAGGCCTACTACTAGCATGTGCCCATCTGCAATGGTATTATATTACTCGTGATAATCATAAACTCCTTTGAACAATGCAATAGCATGACAGCAGCCCTTGTAAAGGTGTGATTTCACGGAGCACGCGAACGATTTGCGAAGGATGCGAATGACAAAATCCAACATTCGGAAAAGTTTTTCTCCGAATGTGTTCCGACAATGAAGCCGAAAACTACTCTTGCGCACTTTGTGCGAAGTTTCCACGACGTTTGTGCGAATGTCGTGTGTATCATTGCTAAGGGTGGGATTTCACGGAGCACGCGAACGATTTGCGAAGGACGCGAATGGCAAAATCCAGCATTCGCATTTTGGTCTGCAAAAGATCGCCAAACGAACGTGAGGGTTCGGAAGCGTCGTCAATTGTTCGGGAATGTCGTTTTTACTTCGGCGAGAATTTCAAAAAAGTTTGAAATTTTCTGCGAACCTTTTCCGCACACTTGGTCGTGATTTGCTCGTGAATTGTTCTCGAAAGTGTCTTTAAAGCCTCGTCATATGCGCAAGACCTTCGCAAGACAGGCGCGATGTTCGCAAAATGTTCGTGAAACCCCAAACAGACTTCGAAACTTTGGAGAATGTCTCGCGTATGTTACGCGAAATCTGCGAAGTTTTTCCGATCATTTTACGACGTAATCGCAAACTGTTCGCGTAACTTTTGAGACATTCTCGCGAACGTTTAGCGCACGTTTGGGGGATGTATGACCTATACGTTTTCTACAAATAAAAATCGTAGCATACACCTAAACATCAAACAATTATTAACAACTATAATAACAAAAGAAATTAAAGACTAGCAAAGAGAAAGACATGTTTGATATACAAAAAAAAAATCGCAGAATACAGTTAAAATCAATCTAAAGCATGTAGAATTTCATTTGAAGTATAGAGATTATGTGTTGGAGGAACTGCAAAAAAAAAGAAATATGCTTTACTAGTGGAGATACGTCCTAGGAAAAAAAATGTAGGCAAGCACACAATAGAAAAATGAGAGAAAAAGAAAGGAGAAATAGAGGAAATAAAAAAATTCAACTCAAGACAGCTTCCACCTCTCCTTGGGTACATTTTTTCCCATGATTATTGAAAATTTTTTGTTGTTCGCATTTCCGTCGCGTGTTCTTCGTGTACGTAACATGCTGTACTTTAGCAATGATACTCACGACATTCGCACATACGTCGTGGAAACTTCGCACAAATTGCGCAAGAATAGTTTTCGGCTTCATTGTCGGAAAACATTCGGAGAAAAACTTTTCCGAATGTTGGATTTTGTCATTCGCGTCTTTCGCAAATCGTTCGCGTGCTCCGTGAAATCCCACCCTTAAGTACAGCATGTTACGTACACGACAAACATGCGACGGAAATGCGAACAACGAAACATTTTCAATATTAAATCATGGGAGAAAATGTACTCAAGGAGAGGTGGAAGCTGTCTTAAGTTGATTTTTTTGTTTCTTTCCTCTATTTCTCCTTTCTTTTTCTCTCATTTCTTTATCGTGCAGGTGTTTATATGTGAAATGCGTGTTATAGCAAAATAAGCTACAGTGTATATTATAGTCCTTGATGAGTTCATATCACTGTAAACGTTGGCAAATTTTACGAGGCAATAAGAATTTACGTTTGTCTAAAGAGTGCGAAAAATCCCAAGGCTTCATTGTTCGCAACCAAGCAGCTAAGAATGATGTTGTAAACTTTTGCACGTTACTGATGTCAGATGTGGACAGGGCGTGTCCTTACCCGCCTGTACCGGCCTACGGATCAGTGACGGACCGAGAGAACCTAGACAACGTGCAACCCGACGAAACCATCACCTATGACTGTGAAAGCGGCTATACATTGCAGGGATCCAGGGTTAACATCTGTGAGAACGGAGCTTGGTCCAACTCTGCACCTACCTGTGTCTGTGAGTAGGCCTATCGCTCTTGTAATAGATCAGTTTACAAAAGATTAGATTTTAAATATAGAATAGATATAATACATATACATTTTTAATCTATATTATGAAGAGCTTGCTTTCAAAAGGCGCTAAATCCATTGACAAATGATCGATTTGGCGCCTTTTGGAAGCAAGCTCTTCATTGACCGACCTTTAGTCTTAGTAATCTGTTCAAGCCACCTATTTCACAGACACACTGAATTTCATTTCTTGAAAAGATCTTGTCATGCGTTAGTTAGTAAGGTCTAACTGTTGTTATTGTATTCACTTATTCATTTATTTCGGGGTTGTTTTTACGAGTAAGCGATTAGTTTTGTGGAATATTTCTTGTTGTTAAAAAAACAGACGGTCACTACATAAGACAGAGATATATCTATCATATTTTAATGACAATAATAATTATAATCATGGTAAAACTACCAAAAGTAGTAACAACAACAATAATGGTAAGATCATAACCATGATAACAATGATAATGCTTAGTAGGCATCTATTATTTTCAAAATGAATAAAATGATGCATTGTTTATTGTTTCTACACGATTGACACGGATGGAAAACAGCAAAATTGAAACAAAACACAGAATGTGATTCTGAATGTAGCAAAATCCTATTAAATGAAAGGAAATCAAACACACCATCCAATATCGGTACTTAAAACTAATGACCAGATCACCTTCATATACATATGAATAGAAAGAATGCAGAAATATCATTACAACACATCAATAAAATCGAGCAATCTGTCCAAAAAAGAAAAAAAAAAGAAAAAAAATGAATTCTTAGTGCTGCCATTACTGGACGAGAAGACTGCAACAGCTTCTAATTTCTCCTGTGGAACGATAATAAATAAATACCAAAAAAAATCAATACAATCTTCAATTTTCCCGGATGATAAAACAACACTTCAATTGCCTCTTTCAGAAGGCAGGGGGAATAATATCATTACGCTTTACATACGTCAGTGACAAATTGAGACAACGTGTACTTAAAAAAAAAATAAATGGTATTTTGTGAAATTCTCTTTCTGATATTTTCCTTATACCGCTCTACGCAAGTGACATCAAAAATGTATACTAGTAGTAGTCTCCTCATCCAGCAATGACTGCACAGAAACGTTAGAAATTCATAACTTTTGAACGGATTATCCGATTGTCCTCAAACTTTCAGTGCTGTGTTTTTCTGATATTTCTGCATTCTCCCAGTCCACATTATCAAGGTGAACTTGTCTCTATTTTTTTCTTGTGACGTGATCGTAACAGGCGTTTACGAAACTCCGCAAAAACTTTGGTTGTGTGATCGTTGGTCTCGTATTATTTTTTGCATATCTGCGCACAACAGAGAGCAGTGCTGTATACGAGTGGAACTAACAACCTGCTTGAAAGAACACAGTGTCCCACAATGTGTTCACAGTGTGTTCACATTATCGACCACATGAAAAAGCTCGAATGTAACAGTGTGAAAACGATTTCACACTGTGTGGTGGTGGTACACAATGAGTTTAAACAGACATATTACTTTTCACACTGTGATGTTCTGTTTCATACTCTGAATTTATGTTCCACATTTTTGTTTTCACAATGTTAAAGCGCTCTGATTTTTACCGTCAATGTGAAGAGATTCCACACTACGTTTCACATTGTAATTTACACTGCGCCACACTCTGTTCTTTTTCAGCAGAGCATCTACGATTATTGACAAACCTGGTAATTATGTTCATGAGAAGAATTTACTGTGATTGACCAAAGAATAAGAATCATTGCGACTACTAACGTTGAAGTTTCACTACTTCTTGTCTCTTTAATGGATAGATACGTGCCCTGGTGGAACTATAACCATTTCGGATCACGCATGCCAGTTTCTAGCTATCACGCTTTCTATAGCGCTACCCAGGTTTAGTTGGGCCAGGGCGAAGTCGGCGTGCGAGTCTCGCTCCGCCACGCTGGCTACGGTCAAGAGTGATGAAACCCAGGGAAAACTGGAAGACTTAGGAGAGAGGTTGTCATACCGGGAAATTAGGGGTAACGTGTGGATTGGCGCCGCGGAAGGACGGAACTGGAAATGGTCACGTGGTAAGTAGCACTGGAACTCTGTTATCATAAGCATAATATTCTATTATAGGGCTTTCCAAAGGCATATAACTATATGAGACAGCACCATTTATAACGATACGTGAATAATCATTTTCACAGATATCATTTTAGGGAATTCAAAACCAACGTGTATCTTGGTAGACCAAGTAGACATGACCTATTTCTTCTCATGCGCGAAGTGAAACGCCAAACTGGCCCCAATACTTTACACAGTCATCGGCGCAGAGAGAAAAATCCACCCTTCTTTCTAGGTTCTCTATCGATGGAATTTACATCATCAGTCTGCATCTATTGAGTCGATCCTGCAAGCTATTACTAGGGAGTTTTCGCTACACGACGGCCAAAGGCCGAGAATACGCGGAAGCAATCAGGGGGGTGTTTCATCAATGATTATAGTCAGCGCTGACAAGTTGTTTTTCTCTGACAATTCAGCAAAATCCTTGATTGTGATTGGCTGAGATGCTCTGGTCACTGACTGTTACTATGGTGATTGTCAGAGACTGACAACTTGTCTGGGCTGACAACTTTCATGAAACGGTCCCCAGATGTGACCGTCTTCGTACTCGGACTCCCGTCCCCATAATCTTTCGTTCTTACGAAAACTCGCTAATGCCAGTATAATGCGTTATCATAAGATGCCTTTCCAGAATAAGAGACTTTCTCAGACGTACTCCTATGTCCCCTCTTTGCTCTGTTGTATTTGTATGTTTGTTTATTATTCTCAATCGACGTACACTAATGTAATGGTGGAAAATATGTTTGGGCAACTGTGCAGTTTATTTTCTACGCATGGAATGGCTTTTGATAATGTGTGTGTGTGTTTTTTTTAATCTAGTTTAATGCACTAGATTGAAAGTGATAAAGCCTTAAACACAGAGCATCAATTCGAGACATCCCAGTAAGGCCTACACTAACCTCTTCTTTGAATCACTCTCATTTTAAGGTGACGCAGAAGAAGCGTTAAGCATGTGTTACGATACTGTATCTCCTTTTTCAATATTACTCTTTTCATATAATAATCAAAACGTATCTGAACGATCTTTCTAGACGAAACCAACATCTATCGACTGTTCTGGTCGCCGAATAGTCCTCTGACCAAGTCTGGCCTTGACTGCATTGAGCTGAATAGGGCGGAGAATTTTACGTGGACAAACAGACAGTGCAACATAGAACAGAACTACATTTGCCAACATGGTGAGGACAATACCCTGACAGGATAGATCGTAATGTTTTAAAGGACAAGTCCTCCTTCATAGACATGTGGATTGAGTGAATGCAACAATATTAGTAGATTTTACACATCAGTGAGAGTTTGAGGAAAATCAGACAATCCGTTCAAAAGTTATGAATTTTTGAAGTTTCTGTGGAGTCACTGCTGCCTGAGAAGCCTACTACAGCTTGTGATGTCACTTGTGTACGATGTAAAGAAGATATAATAAAATTCAACATATCTTCACTTTTCCCTCTTAATAAAAGGTCACTTGACTTCCCTCTTTCAGAAGGAAAGGGGAATGATATTACCCTTATTACACGTCAGTTACAAGTCAAGGGAATGTTCATTTTTTTAAAATAAAAAGTACAATTTTGTGACATTCTCTTTATATTTTCCTTTCTTGTTGTACACATGTGAAATCCTACACTGTAGTAGTCTTAGTCTTCTCATCCAGCAGTGACTGCGTAGATACTTTAAAAATTCATAACTTCCGATCGGATTGTTTGAATGTTTGATTTTCCCCCAACGTTCACTGATGTGTTCTACTAATACTGATGCATTCACTCAATCCACATGCTTATGAAGGTGAACTTGTCCCTTAATGGAAGACATTGATTGCTCGTTCGCTCGCTTGCTCGATCAATCGATTGTAATGATAAGTTTTTGTCACTTCTTTCCAAAGCTAAAACTGAAAGGGATAATATCTTGTTGATTGAGATGGGGATTCAGATTGCAACTATTTGCGAGACTATTAGAAACCACTCATGAACTAATAAAATGCGCATACAATTTTAGTGGGAGCTAAAAGTTTATTGACGAAAAACTGTTTTAAAATGGCTGATATGTCCTAAGGCAAAATCAAACAAATTGGTCGCAATGAAAGGTGGAATCCATCAAACTTGAAAAAAAAAATCATCAAAATGATCTTTGTACTCCTCTTAGATTTGTGTGCTCTCCCATATTTCATCTCCTTTAGAGGTTTCTCATTATCCCACAAATAGGTGGCAATCTGAAGCCCCATCTCTACCGAAATTATAACGTCCCATTAATGCGAGGGGATTCTCCTAGAGACCTGTCCTGAGACTTCGAGTTCATGAAACGTCACGCTCATTTGTGGTCTATCATTACTGCTAACCCTCTTTCTCTGCAAAAACAAACACACAGAGAAGGACCCCCCCCCCAAACAAAAAAAAACACAAAAAACAAAATGAAGAACTTAAATGCCTTTCTCATAATACACTATCTTTCTCAACTATTTTCTATGGTACTATGCTGATGCAGTCAGTAACGTCGCCAACATGCTAAATAATTATGTTAATGTTGAAACCATTTCAATCCTTTATGTCCATCTTTCCGATGAGAAAGAGAGAAACACGAATTAGACCGAGACGGTCCACTCGCTGTGTACTCTAATATATGCTTTTTAGTGTAATTCAATTTTATTTTAATTGTTTTCCTCA
Organism: Diadema antillarum; assembly: GCF_040938485.1. Lineage (NCBI taxonomy): Eukaryota > Metazoa > Echinodermata > Echinoidea > Diadematoida > Diadematidae > Diadema > Diadema antillarum. The sequence goes on along the minus strand of NW_027272095.1, from coordinate 1,004,027 downwards.
AGGTAGAACACAATAATTACTGTAATATCTGCGATTTGAGAGACGTTAATGGGTTACTGACTTCTATTATTGTTTTATATCTTCTCCCCTCGAAAATAAAACTTCCACAGACGGGCCATGTGAGGGCGTAAGTCACGGTCATTCTTCGACCTCGACATCAGAGTACGGTGGAAGTTGCTACGTCTTCGTATCAGACCCAAAGAGCTGGAAGGCAGCAAGGACGGCTTGTCAGTCTAACGGAGCCACCCTGGCCGCGATAGAAGACCAGAGCGCTCAGGAGGTCATCGCCGATCACCTGCGGGAGGTTGAATCCGACGCGGGAGAAAACTGGTGGATTGGTGGCTACGATGACGTTGACGAGACGGAGCGAGCTTGGTTTTGGGTTGACAGTAAGTCGGCTGATCAAAACAAAGCAGTGTCGCTGTAATCCTAATCTTCCACCCCATGCAGCGTTGTATCGTCTTGATCGCATCGATAATCATGTCCGATTTGCCACATTGATTTTATACTGGACCATGATGAAAAAGACATTGGGAAAACCGGATTTCAATCCTTCACGTAGGCCAAAGTAGTATTAAAACAATCTGTAAGTTATTTTGAGAAGATCGGACTCAGTACTTTTTTTTTGTATGTATACGTCGTGACATCCGTTTATCTTTGAAGTTTAAAATGTTAGATTAGGATGTTCTTTAATTAATTCTGCATTAGACATCTTCTATATCCTGCGTGGAATTAAACAAAAACAAAACAATCATGGGTCGTCTGCATACATAAAAGTTAAGAAGACTGAAACAAAAAAAGTAGACACAAATCTCGCTCTTGAATATGTTGCGAATCTTCCGCAGACTCAGCAGGGCTTTGCAGTAGAAAACGTCATTGCTCTTATTCATCTTCTAGATACCAGAGTGAACTATACTGCATGGCATGACAGCCAGCCAAACAGCGCCAACTCTGGATCACAGTGCGTGGAGATGAACGGGGAAGACATGAACTACCGCTGGAATGATGAGAATTGCGACAGCGCCCGCTTTGCCCTCTGTCAGAAAGGTATTGCACTCTCTCGACGATGAAATCAGAATAACATTACAGAAGGCGTTTGTTCTAACGTTGCCAATTTAGATAACCCTTCCGATACTCCCTGTCGAACAGATTCCTGTTTAAGGTCTCTCTCTCTTAAATTGGAGTAATTAATGTATTAATGATATCTTTTTCTAATATTTGTTCAAATGCTTTAAAGACTCTTTGATTTTACTCTGAATTTATGGTGCTACTTTTTTCTTTTCGTTCGAAATACATGTAACCTAGAATAATAAAGAATTTGGTTTTCATTGCAAATACAAACAAGTGAAATAAAAAAGTAGTATTAGTCTCTAGACCCTAGACTGAAAACAATATTGTCACAGAAAAAAATTGTTATTATCACCTTGCTTCGTAAACAGAACTTGTTCGCGAAAATTCATCATTCCGTACTCATAATGAAACCCCTTTCTTGAGAACCAACTTAATTTTGGCCAAACGTTAGTTTTCATCGCGTAAAAGCTTCATCAATAATCCCCAAAGATGAATTTCATGTTAGTTTCTATGGTGACTGAATTGCCTCTAGGTACGACAGCATGCGGCGACCCCGGGGATCCGGACCACGGTTGGCGGACTCCTCGAGACCGACATACCTTCCTTGATGGCGCCAAGATGGAGTTCCACTGCGACCCTGGCTATGAACTTGAAGGGCAGTCGAAGATCTTTTGCACCCCAGGGGGCACGTGGAACGGTGATAAGCCACGATGCAGAGGTATGTACCTTGTTCTCTCACACCCATTGGAGAAAGCCACAGTTTAATATGTGACCGTGCATCATAAAACGAACAAAAGTCGCACGCACTTATTTTGTGTGAGAGATGAAAATATAGGTGATATAGGTCAACCTTGCAAATCTTGAATTTTTCATATTTTCTGACAGAACGAGTCTTCATTTTAAATTATGCTAAAGTTTGGGATCATAAAACGAAAAGGAAATTGGGTTTTTAGCAGTTATTCTGGAACAGTTTTTGGTAGAATAGTGTGATTAGGTGTTTCTCGAAGAGTACTCTTTTTATTTCTTAAAACCTTGTCCTTGCTCGTTACTTTCAACTCAAATATCTTTAGAAGAGATGCCGCTACTGCTTTGAAAGTTGGCATTGATCATTAACAGAATGTGTTAATAAAAGCGTGCACAATTTCAGCTTAATCTGATAATCCCTTCATTGCTGTCGCTCTGGTGGTTATCATCCTGTTATTTGTTCCATTTATCGCGCAACTAGCACGGCTTGGTAAAGATTAAGTGCTTGAAGAGACTTTGATCTTCAGAGCCTCATTTTGTCAGTTCGCGCTTATCCAGAGTGTGTACTTTCTTTCCAATATTTAGATAGGTTAGGAGAATCTATTTGGATTGAGTTATATATCATTCTAAAGCTTAGAGTCTCCTCTTTCAGAATCTGACCTAAACTAAAAATCCATTTCTGGTGACTTTTTGTTGGTTTTGTGGTGCAGGGTCACATGATTATGGAGTTAAGGAAAACAGCCAATGTGCCATATTTAAGATGGCGGCATGTCAAGAAAGGAGAAAGAGAGAAGAAAAACAACAACAACAACAACAACACACACACACACACACACACACACACACACACACACACACACACAAGCACACACACGCAGACATATATGTGCGAGACCAGACTTGTTCAATACTTTATTCAAACCTATCGATACAGATATTAACTGGTTTTATCAAAAGTTGGTGTATTCAACATTAAACAGCCGAGAAGCTCGAGTATGATTTGTAACTTTTCTTTTAGATTTAGCAATACACCCGGTATTCCTCTCCTGCCAATGCTGCAAGAATACTATAGATAGATAACGTTAAAAAAAAATAGTAATTGAACCCAGCCGTCACGGTATTCTATGAACCTTCTCTCTCCCAATATTATTCAATCTCTTCCTCCTCGCTGTCTGTATCTTTCTTTCTCGCTCTTCCTTTTGTATCGTTATTCCACATCCCCTCCCCCCCCCTTTTGCCCTCCCCTCCCCAAACCATCTCGTTACAGCATTGACATGTGAGGGCGCTGTCCCTTCAGTGAAGAATGCGGAGGAGGTCACAGGCCACGGTAACTCCTACCGTCAGGTGGCGCTGTACAGGTGCCTGAATGGAGCCGTTCCGACAGGCTCCCCCGTGTCTTTCTGCCAGGACAACGGATCATGGAGTACTCCTCTGTTTGACTGTCCAGGTATTATAAGCTATGAGAGCTTTTACCCCGAGTCACATCCGAAAGTATATGTATCGTTGTTGTTGTTTTTTTTCAAGGAACATGTATCAACAAAAATAGTTTCCTCGACAAGAAACCTAGAAAAATTGTGTTTGCAAACATCTCTGCTTGGCTATAATCTTTGCTTTGAAGCTATGTACTTTTCGTCAGTCCTGAAAGTCCCATTTTTTAAACGGATGGAAGACAAATCGACTCCTTTAACCGCCTTGACTCATGTTCTTTTTTTTCTTTTTCGATGATGGAAATCAATAAATTATTGAATTGAAATTAAATTGAAAAGGTTTACTCACTGTTTTATGCATGCATTTCTTTGGAGATTTTTCATTTATTCGTTCATGGAATTATTCATTTATTCGTTGTTTAACACTTAGCTTTTGTTGTTTGATTTAATCTGGTGGATGTCTTTAAAATGACTCATTAATTTTATATCATTGATGTAAAGCACTTTTTAATGGATATAATGCAGTAACTATCATTCTAATCATGTACCTCAGAGTCTGAAAGACTGACTGAATTTTAATGATTTCAGATCCTTCAACGTCAAGTAGTCCAGCTGTATCAACCTCACAGACCACACCCTCCTCACAGACCACGCCCGCCCTTACATCTCGCTTTACCAGGACGAGTACTTCATTGGATGACAATGGCGGTAGGGGTGACAGCGTTAATGGGCATGGCGACCAAACTTGGGATCCGCCCACTTCATCGACTGTTAGCGTTACAACCAGAATGAAGACTCCTGTTGATGTTGAGGTCCGACCATCCACACAGAGAGGTGGCAACAGCGATTTTCCAGACACGCCCTCACCGACTCCTCGGAAGAATGGTACGATGTGTAATCTATCAATTTGATGAATCATTTCCCCACTGTTATGGTGCAAGGTAGAGCAATATATAGGTTGTTTTTTGACCACGAGGATCAGTCACGTAATGAACTATAATGTATCGGTAGCTGGACAATTGTTGTAATATTATGTACATACTCTAATTACCTGCACCACCACTGTTGCTCAATTCTGCTTCTTTTCAATGTTAGCTTTAGACAGTTTAAGGGAAATATGGCGAGTAAGTTATCAAACACATGCAGTGCTTCTTCTCAAGTGTGATGCATCAGGTTGTAATGCTCTGTCTACGGGCAATCAATACATACCGAAAAGGGGAAATTCCTATTACTACCCATGTACTCTCTAGCTATGTAAGAGTATACAAATTTAACAGGAATGGTCACAGTTTACGAACGGTATCCCTCATGTCCGTGCTATAATATGGTAGAAATATTGTTCTTCTTACTAGACATTTCTATCAGTGTAATGACAGGACTAACAATGATAATACCTTACCCAAATTTTGTTTCCAAAACTCTTGATGCCACTACGACTACTCTGTACTACAACCACACCACTACAGAGGGGTCCCCTTCGTTCGTCACTGTTTCGCTACAATCAGCAACATTTACTCCTCCACCTCTCCTCGAAGGGAATGACAGTGCTACAGGTGAGCCTTGTATTTTCTTTTTCTATTTTTGTAATATACTTCATGACATAAACACATAATGATCACCCCATTACAACCCGTCAGAAGAATCACAGTCACAAACTGTAGGATGTCATGAAATTATAAACTCTACCACCCAACAATACTGCAATGACATGGAAATTCAGGAGTTTACCTTTCAGAGCATTTCAGCTGTTGACATCCGTTGTTTGTTTTGTTTTGCATAGAGGCATAATAGTTCTGGTTGAGACCTAACTTCAGGTTTCTAACATTCTTTGGTGAGAAAATGAGAAACCTCTTGTGAAATAGGGAAGCTACACCACGTTATTCCAAGAGGAATTGAACGGTTATTTGATGAAAATTTGTTTTGAAATGACTGAGATATCAGAAACAGATCGAACAGATCGCTTTGTTTAATTTTTTTTTTTTGGATGTCTCTTCCATTCCAGAACTGATTTTCATCAAATAAACTTTAAATTCCTCTTAAAATGGTATACTCTGTACTATTTCTTAAGTGGTTTCTTGGTATCTCACTAAAAGTTAAAAGCCCAATCCTCATATCCACCAATACTATGTCAACCCTTTAAGCATTTCTCTCTCTCTCTCCTCTTTTTTTTTTCTTGGTCATGAAAATCACGTCAGGGCCTATGTCACATAATAGGATTGAAGGGTACAATGCGAGGTGATAAATAATTGCAAATCAGACAGATTCGCCTCGCACACTACGGAACCATTAAGCGTGTGGTTTATCATTAACCCTCTGAGTTTTGCCCTCTTTTTCAGATATGATTTATGCTGTAGCAGTTCTGGTCGTTGTCATCGCCCTGGTCGGGAGTTTCATGCTTTTCGTTCTTTTGAAAAGGTAGGATGAATACAGTCTTTCCGTGGCCAGCTGTGGCTTGCCAATAGACGGGTTAATTTATGAAAGTAACTATGATGCAATGATGCTTTTCTGACGTGTAAGTAACGTGAACGATTATTTGACATGTGTTAAACGAAAGCAAAATATTCTTAATAAATGTTCTCGGAAGTATTAAGCTATCTATTTTCCATTTTTTGTATTGTTATTGAAACTTTATCCGAAGAAATAACCTCAAAGAGAAAGATCTCTCTCTCAAGAGTTGCTATGACTTTGCCAGACTTCAAAGAAATCACATATCACATATATTCACATATCTTCTCAGTGTATGCCAGATTGCAATCATTGGGGATCAATGACAAATGATTAGATGTATCAAACGATATTCCCATGTTATTAGAACTTCTTTCTCGCAGCCCTCGTGACAGTATGGCAATGATGTCCCTTATGGAACCTAGTATTATGATTTTGTTTCTTTCAGGCGACGTAAGTCGAAACTTGCGTCGGAGTCACTTCAAGATTCCCCTACGTACGATGTTATTGAAGACAAATACCGAGCTTCCCTCAAGTCTTCCAACTCTCTGGAAACCAACTTTTACTTGGACATGTCTCATCCGCCCTCTGAACCTGTATATATGGAACTTGGCCAGTTACATACCAGTGATCACAACGCCAACCATAGAGGGCGTGCTATCACAAAAGGAAATGTTTCTCCACTGCCTCCACCGAGGAGAAATCAGAATGGTACGGGATTCAAAGATGGGGTGACGAATGGCGGTTTAGATGAAAGGGCCAAATGTTCTCAGCTCGACCTAGCTGGTTCTGGTGAAAGGGAAAGTAACAACACAAAATGTGCTGACGAACATTTTTACTTTGAGACGGAGGATGAGGGAGCTCGCCAAAGTGTTTTCTCAAAGGACTACGAAATAGTCCGTCGTCCGTCGGTCACTGACGACACGGAAATGAGAAAATCTAAACCTCATCGACCGAGTGCAAATGAATACGACGAAGTTGATGACGTAACAATGGTGTTCAATGACTTATACACGCCCGCAGATGGGGACCACGGTAAGCGAACTGACATAGCAAGGGGAACAGTTAGTGAAAACCATAAAGCCGGTAGGCAGCGGATCAGCAGTTATGATCAAATTGACGATCCTACGTTGATATTCAACGATTTGTACGTGCCCTCCGATGAGCCACAGACTAAGACGACAGAGGGCGCTATTTGGGTGACTGACAAACAAGAGATTTTGAACTCGGAAAACCACAAACATAGTTCATCATCTTCTTATCCGTATTACCACGTGCTGGAACCCGGATCAGCATCATTTGGGCCTTATTCTAGTTCTAAAGTCTCGCCAGACAACTATGATGACAGGAACAATGTTGCAAAGGGTGTATCAGGGAGTTCGTACTATCACACGCTGGAACCAGAACTTGAGGCACACTACAGCGATACCCCGAATACCCCACTTGGCGCTGCAGCTGGTGTTCGCGGTCGTCTAGGAGTGAATGACGCAGCGCGTCTTCCGGAGCACAGTTCTAATAGGGAAAAATTAACTAAGACTGATATTCAATGTCCGGATGTGTTCTACCACACTCTAGAGCCTGAAATGAAGTGAAAAATAATACTGTAAAGTTAGTAATCATGTGCAAATAAGTGTAACCATAGAAACAAGTTGGGATGCGGATTTGTAGAAATCCATGGCAAATTCAGTTTTTCCATTTCTCAAGCAATTGACGTTACAGTTGGCATCGTCTTTACATAAACTATAATATTGTATTCATAAGGTCCATTTTCTCGTGAAGAAGTTTTTTTTTTTTTTTTTTTTTTTTTTTTTTTTTTATAGCATGTCTTCCAATGCACATTGATATAAGGTTACAAACTTCTTTCTTTTACCTATGTTCTGATACCCCTGCCCCACTTGAGATGAAAAATGCATTGATACCTATGTATTGTAACATCTTCTTTAAATTCATTAATATCGATATCATCCTCATCAACTGCGGGTTTGTGTGGTTTATAGATAGAAGACTTGCAACGCACGGTGACAGTTTGTGTAGACGAAGAGAAGCCTTACCCAAACTGAAAAATCAGGTAAACTCAAATAGTATTAACTTGAAGAGTGGTACAACAACAACAACATGCAACTAGACGTTAAACTTTGACAAAGAGACGTCCAACTAGCTCATGTGCCTGGAAACTTGACTTATCTACGTACTTACGTGAGACCGGTATCAAATAATGTTCGTTCCTTCTTATACTACTACATGACGTACGCGTGTGGAATAAAGTGCATAGGGTGCCGAAAGGTAGAATGTTCTCTGATAGTGGAACTAGATTGCTGAACTTCAAATAATATGCCCTCTAGTTGCTCTGTGCAGCGATTGTGCGGAGCGAGGTTTGCCGTCATACTAAGATGGTAACAAAAATTACCTTGTCTATTATTAGTAATGGCGGGTATTGCTCCTTGCTGAAGTAAGCAAATTCTTGATAATTATAATATATATATCTTTCGTGGCATGCCGCATCATTGTAATTACAATTACAACTTTAAGATATTTGTTGTCTTGATATTATTAGTGTTAAGTTTTGATTCTCAATTGATTAAATACATCATGAGAAGAAAATGTAAGCCCCGTACTCCAACCTGAAATCCAACAATTCCAACCTCTTTGTCCGGCATTATATTGTCATGACTTGAAGTAAGTATCTGTTAATGTGCTGATAATTCACATCGTACAGTGTTACAGAATATTCTCAATATATATAAATGACATTAATGTCTGTTCTTTATTATTATCTCGTCGTACGATGTATACTTTTGTTATACGGCTCATTATGTAACACCTACTCACAGTAATCGATAATGCTACACGATTAGTCTGACTTTGTTAACTCTTGCGCTGATTTTGAATGCTTGTTGTTTACCTGATATAATGGCTTTTCAAATTTCTGATGGTAACAATATTCAAAAAGAGACGTTTCTTAACACCAGTGCTAAATATCACTGAACATATTGTTTTCACTAATTGATTTCTGACTTATAATCCACCATCAGTACCAGCAAAACTGTTTCTGAATACAGTACATACAGGGGACATAGTAAACGGAGACATGTGCAGAAGTAAGCTAGTTAATTAAGTGGATGTGATTCGCAATCAAACACAGTCAACTCGTCTTCGGGATGATAAACGGTACTAACATTATGATATTGGCTATGTTGTGTTATACCATAATTGAACATGAATACAGACTGTCATGTGCGTAATCAATAATCCTTGCTGTCTTCCATATTTGTCATAGATCCATTATCATCATTGTTGATTTAACATCAATGGTCCATTTTACCACCACCAAGGGAAGGAAATAATTTGGTGTTGGCTTCTTGGTTTGATTGTTAGTATGTCCGTTATGTACGTGTGTAAAATAATTCAAAAAGTGTGAACGGATTTTGATGAAACTTTACAATTAAGGTTGAGAATAAAACAAGTAACAGATGATCAAATTTAATAATCTTTTACTTGTGTCATTCTCAACCTTTCATGTAAGGTCGATCTGAATCCGTTCTGCTGAGGCGCGTCCTGCAGCTGGAAGTTGATGACGTAACAAAAGGCTTCTGTATTGGAAAAATGAGCTGCTTGGCGGAGGTCTGCGCTCTCAGAGTGCTTCTCTAGTTTTGCTATGTTTTGTATTATGTTGTTTCTATAGCACTTCACTTAATAATTATGACCGTTGTGTTTCTTTCTTTTTTTATGACGGGGCGATTTTCACAACAGGCAATAGCATATACTTTTTCCTCCATGCTTTGAATCTGTAATGTCATGAGTATCTTTGGCCATATTACATGTGCGTATATGTATTGCATTTACTGTCTGTTTACTTATCATACAAAGTACTATATAAATATTAATGCAATATTGTATGCTTCTCCTGCAGTTTTGTTTATTTTATAACTCAAGTTGTGGAACTAAATACATTGTATAGATTAAAATCAAATTAGTTGAAATAGTTGGGACTTTGTTGTCCCTTTGTAGATATGACGTTCGTAAAGAGATGGATTTCAAACCTACTTTAACAAGAAAAGCGGTTACAACGGCTTAATTACTTTATGCTGAGCTCAGAATAAGGTTACGTGCAAATGACTAACTTGTTTGTCTTTTTTGATGTCAATCACGAAATTAAAAGAAGGACTGTTAGGCTTCGTATGTCATTTCGCAGATGCATTTAAATTCTACACTTAGTCTACTCAGGCTAGAATAAATATTATGAAAAGCCAGGGAACAGGTTTACTTTTTCTTCGCCAGGTTTCGATGCCAGTATTTACCACAAAACCAAAACCAAAAACTTACATCTGTTGCAAAACCACGAGCGATTGCAGGAGATAACATTTGTGACCGTGCACCTCAAAACGAACATAAAGTCGCACATTCTGATGTTGCGTGAGGACTAAAAATAAGTGAAATGGGTCAACCTAGCCGAACTTGACTTTTTCATATTTTCTGAAAGAGCGGGTCTTCCTTTACATTATGCTAAAATATGGTATCATAAAACGGGCAGGAAAGTGTGTTTTTTAGCAGTTTATCTCGAACATTTTAGGTAGAATAGTGTGATTAGGTGTGTCTTTAGAATCCCTTTTTCATTTCTGAAAAACCTTGTCCACACTCTTCACTTTCAACTCTAATAACTTTTGAAAGGATAGTGCTAATGCTTTGAAAGTTGACATCAATTATGGACAGAATGTGTTAATGAGGCACGCTTAATTCCAGTTTAATCTGGTAATCCCTTCATTGTTGCTACTCTGGTGGTTTACTTCCTGTTTTTTGTCCCATTCATCGCACAGCCAGCACGGTTTGGTAAAGATTAAGCGCTTGAATAGACACTGTACTTCAGAGCCTCTTTTCTCAGTTCACACTTTTCCTGAGTTTGTGCTTTCTTTCCAATATTTAGATAGGTTAGGAGAGTCCATTTGATTTGAGTTATACATCATTTTAAAGCTTAAAGTGTGCTCTTTCAGAATATGGTCTTAACTTAAAATTCATGTCTGGCGACTTTTTGTTTGTTTTGAGGTGCAGGGTCACATTTGTAAGCTTTAAGATTAACGCCTTGGTTTAGCAAATAAGGTCCCTGTGTACCATGTAACTCAGGTCTAAGAAGCAAATATGAACAAGTTTGTACCCAAAGCAGAAATTGCAGTGTCAAAGATCACTTAATTAAGATCAGGCGATTATTGGCCCTGTGTAATAATATCAAACATGGACCGACCTACCTCTTGTATAATGGAGACAACAGGATCCGTTTACTAACTCCTCTAGGTTTTTAGGGAATCCCCTGCAGCATTTAATCGCCCACGATATCGCTTATCTTGTTTTCGTTGTCTTTCCTGTTTCCCCTCGGTTTGTTTCACATGGTTTACGTAATGGCTATGACCTTTGATCCCTTCACAAAACGAACACTCCTTTCTATGTCATCATTTAGGAATCAGAGAATCGTTTAACTTATCAGCAGGACGTATGAAAATGAGCAGATAATGCATTATACTGTGTTTGATTCTCCACTTGAGAGCAAAGTGTCATGAAGAAAGTTAACATCATCAATACTCACCATCATTAATTTTAATGTTGATTTTGATATAACATGTCTTCAATACGAACATCCGTTAATCATAATGTTATCACAAATAGAAATTATTTAAGGGAGGGCTTTATAGTGTGTATCAAAGTGTATCAAAATGTAGCACTAGCTTCCAATAAACTAAAGTTTGATAAAGTCTGATAATGTGCATACGATCTGGAGCTTGTACTGAGAAGAATGTACGATTTGTTAACTAATCAGAAATCCGAATACTTCAGTATTTATTCGAAATTCTTTTCTTCCCATGAATTAGTGATAACTGCAATACTTAAACTGTAATATACAAATGGATTTCATGAATGTTAGAGGACTATGGATCTCCCACAGGATGAAGTCAAGCTACGTTACATTGGGCTGAGCTCGGTATCGTTCACATAAAACAAGGAAACACCCCCGCCCCGAAAATCACAAAATCATGAATCGAAAGAAAAGATAAATCACCGGTATATCAGAAAAGTGGAGGGAAATTATCGGTAAGATTACGTGGTGTCCCATTTCGATATAATTTTTTTTTTCGACTTCATTAGGTCATGATTCATCTTTAGCAATGCATGTTGGATTTGTGAAATGGTGTTATTGTAAATGACAGGCCTGGAAAAAAATAAATCGGATATTTTGAAGTTCTTAAAGGTGATTGCGCTTCTTTTTCACATTAGAACTAATATGCTATAGTCGTTTTTCTGCATCCAGACGTTGAAGTCACAAAAATCGTCTTCCTTAAAATTCATGTATGATAATGACAATTTTGTTTGGCAGCCAAACATTAACCGACTTCACGCACATCATAAATGATTCTCTTTCAAAGTGGTCATAGTATAGATTACAAACACTGACTTCATTCCCCGCCACTGTCTGTAGATGGTAGCAGTATATTAAACATTAACTATAAATTCAAGGCGACATGTGTTTGTGCGTTGTGTGTGCATGTGTGTGTGTGTGTGTGTGTGTGTGTGTGTGTGTGTGCGTTAGTGTTAGCATGTATGTTTTGGTATACAGTATGTAATTGCAGGACAATTCGGTGTCACACGATGATCTAAAAGTCTCAATATCTTATACTTATACATTAAAGACATAAAAAGAGGTGAAGAGGTCGAGACTTGATCAAATTTTGATTTCTTGTGACCATGTCTCCGTGGCAAGATGCAATGAAGGGATAATGAATTGCCTTATTTTCGTGTCACATCGTAATAATGTTTCTCCAAGGGAGGAATCCTTTAATAGCCAGTCACTGACCCCCCCCCCCCCCCCCCCGTCTCTGCACACGTGGTCACGGCAGGCTTCCTTAGACAAATTTATTCTTGTCCATATTTTTGGCAGAGCACTTCCTTCTTGTCTAGAGTTCAGCTGGTAGCTCACCGATACTCGTTGATTCCTGATGCTCTCTATCTGGTAGGAATAACTATTGCCCTAAGTGTTAACGTGGGGTGAAATGACTTTGTGTGTCCTTCACTTTGCGTGCCAGTTTTTTCGTTTATAAAATCGGAATGAAAAGCGAAATGAGTTTCATATGACCTTTGCTGAGAGAAGCTTGACAACATTGCAGTATCATGAATTTAGGGATAAGAGAATAGAAGAACATCTGTACTAACGTCCTCCTTGGCAGTTCAGAGTTGAACCACATTGTCTTGATTTGTTCAATGTGCGAGAACGTCTTTTCATGTTTCTGGTGTTGTTTCTTGCACATACTGAGATACATTTGAACGCATTCCGCTTTACCTGTCTTCCAATGCTGGTATCAAGTCTATAAAAGTGATTAAACGGCCTCCTTCTCAACGCTGAAATGCCGAAGCTTGTAGCAGCTTTGATTCTCGCTGTTGGCACTGGATCTTTGTGGGGTAAGTTGATAATTTTTTCCCACTTTATCCACATATTTCTGATAAGACTTCAACCTTCTTATCGCGTAAATTGTTATTCGTGGAAAAATAATATCAACCATCTAAATCATGTAAAATCACGAATTACATCTATGTTGTTATCATTACCCGTTATGTATGTCGGGCAACACAACTCGATGTTAACAATCATTAGCAATATTTTTTTTTTCGAGGTAGAGGACGTGGTCCATAGGGACAACAAAGGGCCTACTACTACCGCAAGTTCAGGGTATGTAATAATGATACGTTACGTACAATTGAATAATAATAATAATAATTGATATGATTTATATAGCGCCAAATCCACTCTGCAGAGTGCTCTAGGCGCGGAAGGAAGAGGAAAGTGAAGGAGATAAAGGACATACAAATATCAAATACATGTAATGAGTAGTCAAATTGAGGCTCTAAACAAGTGAGTTTTAGACTGCTTTTAAAGGAGTCTGATGAAGAACAACATTTTTACGACTGAAGGTAAATTATTCCATAAGGTGGGAGCAGCATGGCCAAAGGAACGTGTGCCCCATATTGTAGTGAATCATGGAATTATCAGAGAACCGGAGTTGGATGAGCGTAGAGATCTAGCAGGGATGTAATTATGGAGTAAGTCAATGTTATACTGAGGAGCAGCGCCCTGAATGCAATGAAAAGTCAGAAGTAAAATCTTAAAAATAATGCGATCTTTGACTGGTAACCAATGAAGTGATCTCAAAATAGGGGTGATGTGAGTATGCTTCTTGGATAGTGTAATGATGCGTGCTGCCGCATTTTGAAGCCTCTGTAGCATGGAGAGCTGAGTTTGTGGTAAGTTAAATAAGACAGAGTTTCCAAAATGAAAACACTTATCATTCAGTGGGATTATTCTCAGTTCAAGTGCTGGGTGGAGAGAAAAATAAGATTGCGTTAAAATGGGTCAAGATTCGTGACACCACATTTTACACATAAAGAAACTTCAGGGTGAAGATATTCTCAAGGAACAATGCTTTTTTTAAATAATTTTCATATGGCAGAAAGCAAGGTGTTCAGAGCTACAATTTGTCGTTTGGTACCGTTCCGTTTGGAACCGGAATGCACTAGAAACACACCCTATGATTCATATATCATACACTTCATTTCTTCATAAATGAAAGCATCTATGTAGGCCCTAGACAATCCTAGGTTACTACCTGTCCATAGGACACAATGCATGCCTACATTTACAAGCAAACATAAAAGAATTTATGAGCTTTTCAAAACAAAATATAGCTGTGATGTGATTTAATTCACACTATAATGCAAGTTTTAATGTGAGTCATTTAATTAAGCCAGCAGTAAAAAAAATATATATTCCCTGATGAGGAAGAAGAAAATACATTTTTCCCATAACATCACTGCTAACAGCGGTTCAAAATGCAGTGTTTTCTAAGTATGAAGACAGCTTGTCTAGAGTGATATGAGTTGGTCAATTTCCTTGTTTAAAGAAATCGTCAATTTCCTCGTTGAGGGAATCAGTTACATGTTTAGAATGGCACAGTTATGAGGAAAGTCTAGATAAAACGGGAAAACAAAACAAACACGAGCATCCGTACTCGGCACTGCGTTTCCACGAAAGGCTTTCCGGTCTGCACCCAGGATCAGAGGATTTTGTCTGAAGCGCCGGAAGAATGTCAATATTGCTTTCACTCATTGCTAGATTCGTGCAAAGCATTTCCAAAGGGTGTCTTTAAAGAGGAATCCACCACAAAAAAAAAACCAACAAATCTTCAAAGGAATGAGCAAACTATTCCCTACAGAACGATACAAAAATGACAAAATCGGAAAAAAAGTAAGGAAGCAATGACACTTTGAAATATCACTTTTTTTTTTGGAAAACATTTCTTGACTAGTCCTTATGGATATTCAATTAAGCATGTTGACAATGTCATGCTCTCACAATTTTTTATTCATTTCGTAATTATACAGAAATGACAAAAATGTGATATTACAGCTGTATGAATATACAATTTACCTTCAAACCATCCAAAGTAAAAATGAACAAAAATGTTGATTCTGACATATGTTGTTTTTAGAAAATGCTTTTACTTTAACATTTTTCCAAACTTCTTACATACCAGGTATGAAAATTTTGAGAGCCTGACATCATGAACTCGCTCATTTGAATATTCATAAGGACTGATCAAAAAATAATATTTTCTGAAAAATATGTGGAAAACTAAAAGGTCATATCTTCACTCATTCATTCATTCATTTTATTTCCACACACGGCCACTTAATTCAGCCACAAGCTGTTTTTCAACAAGTCCGTGCATGTTGATAAAAACAGTTACATCACGTAATACAAAAACATCATAATGCACAAAATCATACTAAAGAGGAAGAAGAAGATGATGAAGAAGATGAAGAGGAGGAAGAAGAAGAAAAAAACACTTGAGCTTACAGGCTACATGTCACATTCTCTACCCCCCCCCCCCCCCACTGACACTACACAAAATCTATATAAGGGCTTTTTACACTTGTGTTTCTTAACCCCGGACTTTCTCTGACCCAGGACTATCGTTAGTCCCGTACCAATTTTTTCAGCTTTTTACACTAGCCAATTAGTCCCGTACTATCTCTTGTCCGGGGCTAAGGAGAAAACTGACCTTTTTACACTCGTATTTCTTAGCCCCGGACTTTCCAAACGACATGAATATTCATAATTACGCTGTGTACTGTACACGTACACGCACGCACCGGCAGCACTTGATTACCTCGTTTCTGATTGGTCAGTGAGGGTCGGACTTCGTCTCCGTCGCTTAGCCCAGGATTATTTTTTCGTTCTGTTTACACTCACTTGCTTGGCACCGCAATTGCGGTGCTAGCACCGCAATTACGGTGCTAACCCCTGCTATTTTGCAGGGCCAGATAGTACCGTACTATCGGTGGGGCTAGCCCACTTTGGCAAAAACGAGTGTAAACAGAAAGTGGGCTAAGGATAGTCCCGTACCAACGGTGGGGCTAAGCCCCCCCCCCCCCCCTTAGCCCCACCGTTGGTCCGGGGCTAAGCAAAATTTTACAAGTGTAAAAAGCCCTATACATGTTTAAACTTTTACATAATAATACACAAACAAATATACACAGAACACATGACTCCATCGCTGAAAACAGTCTCGTTAATAAAAAACAACAACTATATATTCAATTTAAATCTAGTGAAGGACATTTCTTTCAGATTTCTATGCAATCGATTCCATTCTTTAATTCCTCGAAATGAAAAACTCAGTTTCTTAATATTGGTTCGTGGTTTAAATAGCTCAAAACATTTATACACATTTCTTAAGCCATAATAATATTCTTTAAAAACAAAATGTATTATCATCTTAGCATTATCTTATTCAATTTTTGTAATTTTTTGCATCATTCTTTACGAAATAATTTTCTCTTTCTTATAAATTTAATATTTATTTTGGGTTGGACATCCTTTTTTAAGCAGAAGACATTAAAAATCTCTTTAAAAAAAAAAACGCCAAACAAACAACGAAGGAAACAGTATACATTTGTTAGAATGGAGGTTTCGTATTTCGGTATGATTATTAGATAAAAAACTGTTTTACCTCAGAGTAGTATCCGTCCGTTTCATGTGTTCAGGGTTTGAATTCAATATGACACGTATAGAGATTGAAACCCTTATTTTTTTTTGAACAGTAATTTGGCTTCAAATAAAAAAAAAAAAATCAACGATTATAGCTCAGGCATGATTATGAGATTGACTGGCAAATTTCACACATCGCTTTTGTCCCAACATACAGGACTGGTTATTGGACAGTGTGCCTTTCCCGCAGTGCTACCATGCCACCACTGCACTGTAGAGGGGATATCGGATGAAGGTGAATATCTACCGCAGGGATCCCTCCTGCTCTGGACCTGCGACTCTGGCTATGTCATGACTGGGGATGGTGATACTGTGGTCTGGGTGTGCGGACAGAACGATACTTGGCTTCGCCCCGATCCCATTTGCACAGGTAGTGTGATATACAAAGGTTTGGAAGTGGAAAAGAAACGGCAATGCTAAGGGTAAATTCAGGTAACATCGGTAAACATGATCGTCTGAGAACCATTGTCTTCATACTTACTAATTTTTTGTTTTTGTTTTGAAAAGACAATGACAGAGTCTTTGAACATAAGATGCATTTGAAAGGGCTATATCCGTATAAAGTAAGAAAAAATACAGAAGAAACAAATGGACCAAGCAGAACTTGCAGAAATGAGCACAATGACGGTTCTGTATATCGTATTTGCGGTAACATATGAAATAAGCATACTGAAAACTACATCGTGTACAGTGCATGCAAGACATCATTTAAATATTACAGAAACACAACTATGCTATGAAAGCTACTGCCAATCCTTCTTCTTGACCTACAACAAAATGATGACAATGGTGCATGATGACTAATTTCTTTCAAGACACCGTGCAGCATTCTAGTATGTTCTTCCCACAAATTCAATTCAATTCAAACTTTAATTTCGCTTTTTTTTTCCAACAGAATGTACAAGAAACAATATGATACGTTTTACATGCGAGTCGTTGATAATATACATAGTCAAACAGGGATAACATCATGTTCATATCTGCATGTTTAGTACAAAAAGAAACATACACTCTATTTATACACTCTGTGAAAAAAAGTGGAGGTACCCACTCAAAAGACTATGCGTGTAACATGTGGGCACCTCTGTGGGAAAGGGGGAAGGAGGGGAAGTAAAGGGGGGGGGGGGTGAAAAACTTACAACTACAAAGAGTGCGGGAAACTTGGAAAGTCGGGAATAGAAAAAAAAGAAAGAAAAAGAAAGAAAGAAAAAAGAAGAAAAAGAAAGCAAAAGTGTGAAAAAAGTGAACAGAAAATGGGGAGAAGAGGAAGGGAGAGAGGAAAAGAGAGAGAGAGAGAGAGAGAGAGAGAAAGCCTAAATTATTTTGATGCCTACACCAAGGGGCGAAGCCCACAGAGACAAATACAGAGACAGAGACCAATAAAAGTAACAAAGCACCCGAAATCTTAATAATCAGCGCAAACATTTGAAATCATATCTTTGAAATTATGCATATAATTACAGTATATACAGATATATATTATAATAATTATTCCCACTTAATATAACAAACTGAATTCATTCAGTTTCGCTCAATTGTACGACTCTTTTTTTTATTGTAATCCTTGCTTACGATAAAGTTTCTTTAATCTTTGTAGCTGCACTCTATAATGTAGGCTTATCACTCTTAGCTTACATATGTCAAATGTGTACTAATACGAAAGCACGTGAAGGTAAATCGTGAAATTACAAAGAGTGAATGTTTAACGTAAAAATCTCAAATTTTAGTCTATTGTAGATGGTAGCGTCTTTCAAGTCTTTGTTCCATGTTGTAATCGTACAGTATGAGGGTCATTCCCCGATGTTTTTTCTTTTGTTTTGTTTTGTTTTCCCTTCACCAGAAATATCTTGCCCTGATCCGTCCATTCCTGCGAAAGGATCAATAAGTGGAGGGCGCCAGCATTGGTATCCCAAAGGAACAAACGTGTCCTACGAATGTGATTCCGGCTACTCATTCTCGATAGGCTCTTCAGCGAATATAACGTGTGGGGCCGATGGAGAGTGGACATTCAACGGGGCAGTTTGTAAAAGTGAGTTACATTCCGCACCTTCTTCCATTGTTAGGTAATTATTGAGATAAACATAAGGAAGAAAACAATCAATGTAAACCCGTTTAAGCTCTCTTTACCATGCAACACTTTTAAGTGAGCTTTTTTTAAAATCGTTTTCTCTATTTTTCTTTCTTATCAATAACGGCAATATCTCTGATTCATACTTCGCCTTATTTTTTTCACATTTTGTTTCTAGTTGAGTGCCCTGCATATTACGAGGAGCACAACAACGTATGCTTTAATGAATTTACGTCAGATTGGGTTGATTGGGGAAGGGCCCGCGAGACATGCGACAAGAGTGGAGAGATCCTGGCACTTGCAAAGGACAGTGGCACCCATACTCATTTGGAGAGCATGGTCAGCAGTGGCAATTACTGGATCGGAGCACAGGAAGGCAGGGACTGGAAGTGGGCATCGGGTGAGATAAATTCGTCGATATTCATCATACCTCTCATATAGTTTGAAATACTTGCCACTTATTTTACCAGTTGATGCATATGTCCTTTACATTTTGAAACATGCCGGCACCTTGCGCTCCTTCAACTCCTTGATTTTTGGAAGAAACATTGGGTAATATTGTTATAAACAGCAATTATTTTCTCAAGGGAGGATATTTTGCCACTTCTTGAGAATAGATCTATGTAGTTTCTCCCATGTGTGTTATATGCCCCTGTACCATTCCTGTATGCTCATCAAACATAATTAATTCAAGGAAAAGCAAAGGTAACACACACATGCGCCCCCACGCACAGACAGACACACAGGCTTGAAACAAAGTCTTCTTTATTATAGACTTCAAATGGAGCTTAAACTCCCATGTTCCAGGTTTATAGCTGCAACGGGAAATTAGAAAATAAATAGGTTCGTTTAACTATATGAAGACAAGAAAACTTAAAATTGAAAGCGCGAGTGAAGAACCATAATGTATATAAATCTTTTGAACCGTTAGTTGTAGCTTTAAGTCCTCGAAGAACTTCTCTCCCCCATCCCCTTTATTTCTCTAATGAAGTATCTACAAGAGCATATGAATTTGGATATTTCCATGGACAGATGAATCGTATATTCAAAGACTGTTCTGGAATGAAGGTGAGCCGAACGGTCAAAACGAGCGGTGTGTGGAGCTTAGGAACTCTACTGAAGGCAGGTTCTACTGGAACGACAAGGATTGCTATCATAAACATGGCTTTATTTGCCAAGAAGGTAAACCACTGATATCATAGAAAAGAAAGGCCTTGGGCCTTATTCTTTCTTTCTATTGGTGTATTAAAATCTCTTCATCATTCATTCCTGTTGAGTGTCTGTGAATCTTGTATACGATTTCACGAATTCGCACATAGAGTCGCTTAGCACTTTACTGAGCTGCTATGACGAGAATACACGAACTCAGCACTTCTGAAGTCCACATTTTATACTATACCATTGTATTATACGCATTATAGTCATGATTATAATACATTATAAAACGGAATATATTTTGCTTTATACAGGTGGTATGATGACAACAAGTAATCAAATTCATTTGGATGGAATTGTGCAATTCACTGAGAGTATTTATAATTTTGTGACTCGTCTGAGTCACTTCTTCAGCTCCAAGTAGCTGTCGAGAATTCACCCGTGATGAATACATGAGAGATGTCAGTCGATGTGTGGACGATTTTATGTAGTTAAAAATAAGGAATTAAAGCAAAAAGCCACAAACCACACAATCCAAACCGAGCCAAACCAAACCAAACCAAACCTAAGCAAACCAAACCAAATAGATATTGAATAGTCGAAATCTAGTCCACTCAAATACTGTGTACTTCCGCAA
This sequence comes from Diadema antillarum, assembly GCF_040938485.1. Taxonomy (NCBI): domain Eukaryota; kingdom Metazoa; phylum Echinodermata; class Echinoidea; order Diadematoida; family Diadematidae; genus Diadema; species Diadema antillarum. The sequence continues at coordinate 983,394 of NW_027272095.1, read as the reverse complement.
AAGTGAGCACAAGCCAAATCAGTTGTTTGATTTGAAATAAATGCAGTTTGAATTATCAATATTAAAACATTGGGTAACCAAAACTTAGACAGAAAAGAAACACTTCAAAAGTGCTCACGCTATCAGAGCAAACAGAAATGACTTGGCCATGATATCTAGATCAGGATTGACTCTATAATTATCATAAAATGCAAAGGAAAAAGCTTTGCTTTATCATGTTTGTGATTGTATATGTTACGGCTGAGGGCACGTAACATCCGTCAAATTTATCTATCAAGCAAATCATGAACAAAGAAAAATGTCAGTGTTTGACAAAGAGATTTTAGTGGCAATAAGCACAGAGCAGTTTCTGAAAAGAGAAATAATTTTGATCTGTTTCAGATGGTCCTTGTACCGGCGATATTAATGAAGGTGACTGGTTCAATAAAACATTTAATGACAAGTGCTATAGTTTCATCGGCGGCAACTACACATGGCACGAGTCACGAGACGCCTGTACATCGATAAACGGTTCTCTGGTGGAGATTTTAGATCTTAGCACCCAGGAATTCTTGTCTTCTATTGCATCACTTTGGCAGTCCATGTATTCTTCCGAGTTCTGGATAGGAGCGTTCGAAGATACCAACGATGATGGAAGGTCTTGGTTTTGGGTGGACAGTAAGTAAATATTAATTGTTTGCTGATTCTCAGTTTGTTTGATACTTGAATACATTCAAATGACATTAATAACACCCCCTTCACACTATAATGTGACACTGAAATTTGCCCCTGAAGTATACAGTTGTTATTATACCATATATGCCATTGCGCCTATTCTCTCCTTTTTTTTCAATGCCCGCTCTCGTTCATTTGTACTTGTATATGTGACCCTTCATCATAAAACAACAAAAAGTCACCAGACATGGATTTTTAAGTTAAGAGCAGTTTCTAAAAGAGCAGACTCCCTAAGCTTTAAAATGATGTATAGTTCAATTAAAATGTACTCTCCTAACCTATCTAAATGTCGGTAAGAAAACACACACTCTGGAAAAGTGCGAACCAAGAAATGAGGCTCTGAAGTACACGGTGTCTATCTGTCTATTAATGCGCTTAATCTGTACCAAACCGTGCTAGCTGTGAAATGAAGGATGATCAGATTAAGTTGAAATTGAGCATGCTGTATGAACATATTCTTTCCCTGATAAAGGTCAACTTCCAAAACAGTAGCTTTTTCCCGTCGAAAGTTATCAGACTTGAAAGTGAAGAGTGTGCAAAGGGCTATCAAGAAATAACAAGGGTCCTCTAAGACATACCTGATCTCACTACTCTACAAAAAAGAGTTGTAGAAAAACTGCTGAAAATGGACTTTCCCATTCATTTTATGATCCCAAATCTAAGAATAATGCAAAAGAAGGGTAGTTCTTTCAGAAAGAATGAAAAGCTCAATTATGACCCCGTTGACCCGTTTCACTTTTTTTTTTGAGATTTCACGTAAAATCAAAGGGTGCGACTTTTTCTTCGTTTTGTTATGCAGGGTCACATAATAATTTATGTACACATCCTTGCAATATATTGAATACAGGTTGTATTCCAGGTTGTATGTATCCTCTGAGGTTCCCATATCATACAAGCTTTTTTTTTATTGGGACCCTCCATTAAATTTCTTTCCTTTTTCAGTTTGTATTTTGCATAACGATATTCCAAAATCTTATCATGTTTTCTTCATTTTGTTACTCACCATTACATGTACTTTGTTACTTTAGCTTTTTTGCAACTATCAAAAAAATGTTCTGCTTATACATTGCATATGTGACAGTGCACCTCAAAACAAACAAAAAGTCGCCAGATATGAGTTTTTAGTTAAGACCATATTCTGAAAGAACAGACTTTAAGCTTTAAAATGATGTATAACTCAAATCAAATGGACTCTCCTAACCTATCTAAATATTGGAAAGAAAGCACAAACTCAGGAAAAATGTGAACTGAGAAAAGAGGCTCTGAAGTACAGTGTCTATTCAAGCGCTTAATCTTTACCAAACCGTGCTGGCTGTGCGATGAATGGGACAAAAAACAGGAAGTAAACCACCAGAGTAACAACAATGAAGGGATTATCAGATTAAACTGAAATTAAGCATGCCTCATTAACACAGTCTGTCCATAATTAATGCCAACTTTTAAAGCAGTGGCACTATTTTTTCAAATGTTATTAGAGTTGAAAGTGAAGAGTGTGGACAAGGTTTTTCAGAAATGAAAAAGGGATTCGAAAGACACACCTAATCACACTATTCTGCCAAAAATGTTCAAGATAAACTGCTAAAAAAACGCACTTTCCTGCCCGTTTTATGATACCAAATTTTAGCATAATGTAGAAAAAGACCCGCTCTTTCAGAAAATATGAAAAAGTCAAGTTCGTCTAGGTTGACCCATTTCACTTATTTTCAGTCCTCACGCAAAATCAGTGTGTGCGACTTTATGTTCGTTTTGAGGTGCACGGTCACATATAATTTTCTCTGCTTATGTGATGGAAATAAAAAAAAGATGAATTTAAACTGTCCCGATTTTGTCTAAATCGCACTTTTACTGAAATTAAATCTTGTTTTACTATCAATCCTTTAATTGATTTCCTCATTAAGATCCACCAATAACTTTTTTCACAATACTATGTTATCATGAGGAAATGACATCAATTACGTGACTTGTTCCATTAAAAAATTGTAGATCTCCATTTATTCATCGATAAACAAACTCTTCGACCCCCCTGGTCATCAAATTATTAAAGTTTAAAAAAAAATCAAGTAAACATGCAGAGTGTGAGGCCTGTGAGAAACAGACACGTCACATTGTTTGTTGTTTATCTTGGACAGGATTCTAAGGAAATTTGACATTCCTGTTATTCCGCTTCCTTCAACACGTTAAAATAAGATAGAACAATAAACTGCTACCTTAAACGTAGCTTCGAAGTTTTTTTTTTTTCGGTCTACGCCTATATCATGGAGAATATGTATACATGTACATATATGTGACCGTGTATCAAAAACAAACAAAAAGTCGCACACATTGATTTTGTGTTAGGGCTGAAAATAGGTGAAATGGGTCAACCAAGCCAATCTTGATTGTTCATACTTTCCAGAAGAACAATTAGTCTTCTTCCACATTATACTAAAAATTGGAATCAACAAACAGAACAGGACATAATTATTGTGTTTTGTAGCAGTTTTTTATCGAACGCTTCTTGGTAGAATAGTGTGATTTTTAATTTCTCATAGAGTCCTCTTTTCATTTCGTAAAACCCATGTCCATCATTTTGAAGCCAAAAATCTGCTCTTTCAGAATCTGCTCTTAACTAAGAACCCATGTCTGGCGACTTTTTGTTTTGTTGGTTTTGTGATGAAGGGTCATATAGTATATATATATCTATATATGTAACATGAAGAGTTTGTTCGCAATAACCGATAAGTCCATATTTGCCAAGTAGAGATATTTGCGATTAAAGGTCAAGAAAAATAAAAAGAATAATAAGAAAATGTTTGCTTCTTTTGACCAGAACTTGAAAAATATACCTTTATATGCAGTGACCAATATATCATTTCAAAGTATTATGTTTGTACTTTATGACAAAGACCGCACTTCAAAATCTTCAAAATGAACTTATCGGTATTTGCGAACAAACTCTTCATATATATATATATATATATATATATATATATAAATGAAGAGTTTCTTGGCAAAAACCGATAAGCTCCATTTTCGAAGATTTTGAAGTACGGTCTCTGCCAAAAAGTACAAAATAATACCTTTTAAATGATACATTGGTCACTACATATAAAGACACATTTTTTAAGTTATGGTCAAAAGAAGCATTTTTTTTTTTGTTATTCACTTTATTTTTCTTTGACCTTTAATCGCAAATATCTCCATTTGGCAAATGTGGACTTATCGGTTTTTTGCAAACAAACTCTTCATATCCTTGCTAGCTGTGTAATGAAAGGGATAAAACTGAGGATGTAAACCTCAGGAGCAACAACAATGAAGGTATCATCAGATTAAGCTGAAATTGAGCATACGTTATTAACACAATCTGTCCTGAATAATACCAACTTTCAAGCAGTAGCATTATCCATTCAAAAGTAATTAGACTTGAAAGTTAAGAGTGTGCAAAGGATTTCAAGTAGGGAAAATGGGCCTCTATACCTCGTGATTCTACTCTCCCCTCAAAAAAGGGTTGTAGAAAATCTGCTGAAAAAAAAAAACAAACTTTTAATTGTTTTGTTTGTTTTGTTTTGTTTTTGTTTGTTTTGTGGATCATGGTCACATAAATGTATATAATAAATATTATATGATAAATCTTATATATAATGACTCTTGACACCTTCAGTGTCTTTCTCTTAATGTTAGGGTATCTTCGATATCATCTCAATTACACATGAATTTGTTTATTCAAAAGAGAGGACAAACTATGTATTTCGTAAATTATGTAAATTTTGTATTCGTCTCATTTAAATACAGATACCAGAGTGATAACAAGCCAATGGGACGACCGAGAGCCTAGTAATGATCATGAGAAATGCATTGAGATGCGTCAGGACAAAAGATTCCAGTGGAATGACGAACCATGTGATCACGTGAGAGGACATTTCTGCCAGAGAGGTATTCAGAAACAGAGAAAATACGGTGTAAAGGAGTCTTCATGAAAATTGAATGCATGAATCAATGGTATGCTTCTTTTTAGAAATGCTTTCAAACATGTAAATACATTTGATGATTGACTTATTGTGCTAAAGCCATCCATTAAGTAGGATATAAATCCTTTAAAATAATATTTCTGAAAGAAAGGAATAAGAGAAAAGAAAGAGTTATTACCTGAAAGAATTTTGTGTGATTCAGTTCACAAATCTGCCGTTAATATGAGAACTAAAAATTGTTCTTGAGAGCTATGAAAGCCCCATCTCATTTTGTTTGACTTACGCAGTGTACGGTGTGTGTGTGTGTGTGGGCCAACAGACCACCAACAGACTACATTTGCAATAGTGCTTGCAATGCCACGTTCCTAAACAATCATCGATTTATACCGTATATAGAGGGTAATTGTGACTGTGCACCTCAAAACGAACATAAAGTCGCACCCAATGATTTGCGTGAGGACTGAAAATAAGTGAAATGGGTCAACCTAGCCGAACTTCACTTATTCATATTTTCTAAAAGAGCGGTCTTCTTTTACATTATGCTAAAATTTGGTATCATAAAACGGGCAGGAAAGTGTGTTTTTTTTTAGCAGTTTATCTCGAACTTTTTTGTAGAATAGTGTGATTAGGTGTGTCTTTAAAATCCCTTTTTCATTTCTGAAAAAACCTTGTCCACACTCTTCACTTTCAACTCTAGTAACTATTGAAAGGATAGTGCAACTACTTTGAAAGTTGGCATTAATAACCATGAACAGAATGGGTCAATGAGGCATGCTTAATTTCAGTTTAATCTGATAATCCCTTCATTGTTGTTACTCTGGTGGTTTACTTCCTGTTTTTTTTTTCTCATTCATCGCACAGCCAGCACGGTTTGGTAAAGATTAAGCGCTTGAATAGACACTGTACTTCAGAGCCTCTTTTCTCAGTTCACACTTTTCCTGAGTTTGTGCTTTCTTTGTAATATTTAGATAGGTTAGGAGAGTCCATTTGATTTGAGTTAACATCATTTTAAAGCTTAAAGTTTGCTCTTTAAGAATATGGTCTTAACTAAAAATTAATGTCTGGCGACTTTTTGTTTGTTTTGAGGTGCAGGGTCACAATAAGTGTCCATCAAACTAAAGCTATACACTGATGTTGCAACAACTATACATTGTAAGGGTAACAGTTATTGTATTATTAAAGGGGATGGCTAGTAACTGATCAGTGGGAATCAGTGGGAATGCTGGAGGATGTTGTTGCAATCCTTGTGGGATTCATTAACTTGATATATCTATTATTGTGTGAAAATTATTTGCTTCAGAATGGTCTCATATTCTTCAAATTGAAAAAAACTAGCCAATGTGTAAGAATGTATGTTACACATTTGGAGACAATTACTTCCTGGAACTATTTCTTTTTATTTTAACTGTCATATCACAAGCGGTGCACCCATGAAATTTAAGCTGAATTATGTATTTATTTTGGAGCAAGCACCATGAGCGCCTGACTTGGCGGATACCGGCGCTATACAAGACTTCATCATCATCATCATATGCAAGTAATGTGTAGTTTAATGTTTCCAGGTTAGCATGCCTGTACAGTGACGGGGCCTTAAACTGCACATTACCTGAATATGATACCATTCTGAAACAAATAATTTTCACACAACAATAGCAATATAATGTACTTTTAAATGAATCCCACAAGGATTGAAACAATCATCCTCCAGCATTCCCACTGATCAGTTACTAGCCATTCCCTTCAAATGATTTCAAAGAGCATATTCTTTGAGAATCCCTGAAACAATGTTTATTAGTATATTCTGAGTTTGGACATAAGTGCTAATAACAATGGCATCGGAATAATTATGACTAGAATGTTGTGAAACTTTTACAATCTAAAACGATACATAATCCATGGGTCAATTACTATTATGTTTGCAAGGACTGGTGGCGTGCGGTGACCCTGGAGCTCCAGGTCACGGTGTGAGGGCGCCAGACGATACGTCTTCATTCCTCGATGGCGCCACGGTTAACTTCCGCTGTGATCCTGGCTACCAGTTGAACGGCTCCGCGTCAATCACCTGTCTTACGAACGGGATTTGGGATGGTGCTAGGCCGTTTTGTGAAGGTAATCTATAGATATAAGTAGCAGTTAATTGTAGATCAAAAATGTTCCTTATTTCCCTTATGTTGGGCTTTTCCTTCTACCACCCTCAAGATGCATCGTTATAGAACATTGCTTATAAAACTTCTCAATATTCCCGGTTTGTTTGTTCTGCATAACATAGGCCTATAATCTGTACATAAGGCATGCATCCTTTTAATGATTTGGACTATTTGTAGATTAATTCGTTATAATTTTGTCGCAAACAGTGATTGCACAATAGATGGAAATACGTCTTCCTAGTATTATCTTGAAAGCATACATTTTTTTGGTGTTAGACATTCCATCTTTTTGATAACATTAAAGGACAAGTCCACCTTCATATACATGTGGGTTGGATGAATGCAGCAATATTTGTAGAACACATCAGTGAAAGTTTGGGGGTAAATCGGACAATCCGTTAAAAAATTATAAATTTTTAAAGTATCTGCACAGTCAATGCTGGATGAGAAGACTACTAGATTGTATGATGTCACATGCGTACAACGTTATAAGGAAAATATAAAGAAAATTTCACAAAACGTTTCTTTTTGAAAAAAAGTGCACATTTCCTCGACTTGTCACTGACGTATGTTAAGGGTAATATTATTCCCCTTACCTTCTGAAAGAGGGAAGTCAAGTGTTCTTTTATTATGCGAGAAAAGTGAAAATATCTTGAATTTTCCTTATACTTTCTTTATGTAGTTGTACACATGTGACATCACAAGCTGTAGTAGTCTTCTCATCTAGCAGTGACTAACAAAAACTTCAAAAATTTATAAATTTTAAACGGATTGTCCAATTTTCTTCAAACTCTTGCTGATGTGTTCTATTAATATAGCTGCATTCACTTGATCCACATGTCTATGAAGGTGAACTTGTCCTTTAACTAATACAAATCATTTTATCTGTAGACCAAAATGAGAACAGATACTACAGAAGCTGTCATGCCGGAAATAGATTTCCATGGAGGTTCAAATTCAATCAATTTCTCTATTGATCATTAGCGCTTATCGGCATTGACAGTGATAAATATCAAGAAAAAAATCACAAGCATGAAAATACGAAGAGAACCAATATATTAGGAAGAATATACATATTGAAATGATAGGTTCAGAAGTGGTGAATAATTTCGATTCTGTTTGATTTGTGATGTGGAAAGCTTTGGAATAAACTAATTCGATCTTTTGGGTCTTCATCAAGCACAGCCGTAAATTGTTCAGGAGATCCACAGAATGTTGACGATGCAAACTTCACAGTAACGTCGAGAAAATTTAGAGGTATGACGACATATTCGTGCTTGGAAGGCTTTCTACCAACTGCACCTCCCGTGAGTTACTGTCAGGCGGATGCCTCATGGAGCAAGCCCAATTTCTCATGCTCAGGTAATCGGAATTGCGTAGTTCTTTGTGCTCGGAAGACTCTCTGTAAAGGATCTTTGTATTAAGTATAATGGACACAGTTATGAAAAGTTAGAATTGAGTCCAAATGCGTTTACCCATGCAGAAAATTAGACTCAAAAGGTCCGCATAAAAGTTAAAGAACATGCTTATTAACGAAAACGGATAATATTAAATCAACCAAAAAAACAAAAACAAAAACAAAAACAAAAACAAACAAGCAAACAAACAATCTGAACGACATTGAAATTAGGACAGGTTGTGCCAAGAAGATCTATCTCCTGATTCCGTAATTAAAAGAAGTTCAATGAAAATGATTATCATTACTCACGTTTCAGGAAAAAAAAAACTTTGACCTTATGTCTGCTCATTTGTTCGAGTTACGTTGGTAATACGGGTCAAATATTGTTCTGATTGGTCAGTAGTAAAGTTATGTGCTTAAGGTGCAAAATCTTCGCATTAGGGTACTGTCGTGGCGGCAAGGCTCAAATTTTTTTACATATATATGTATGAACTCAGTCAAAGTTGAAATTACATGTCCAATATGTTATCATGTTTATTTTTTTTTCTCACTTCAAAGCCATTCCTACTCTGCCGAGTTCAACGACTCCACTTCTGACCAACGGTCCGAAAACTTCACGGACATTGTCAAGAACAGGTAATATGACGATAATGAGAAAAATGTTATGGGAGCATTTACTAAGGAGAGTGAACGTCTCGGTTTTCGTTGACTTATCATTGTGAGAAAATAGAAATGAAAAACTAGGATTTTCCCCTCAAAACTAAATCCAGCGGGATACAATGAGAACCCACTAGGCATGCATGACTGTAATTTGATCGACCCCTGAGTAATTCCAGGCTGGCTATATAACTCTCTTTCGCTAAGCAGCTTCGCAGGTATCATAGAAAATGTGCTTGTTTGCTGAAAATATATCATTCAATGCATATGAATTATTAAGAGAAATAGAGAGAACAGAAAGAAAATGTGTTGATATCTTAAATCATTAAATCATGCTGCTAGACAGGTTTTCTCTATAACATTATGGGGCATTAATCCTATGGGACATGAAACCATCGCATGAAAATTCTTTGGAGCCTGTAAAATAGAAATCCAGCGGATTTAGCACCTGTTGGGAAGCACCTCTTCATGAACTTCAGATATGTTTACAAAGATTATAAGGGTTGCAAAATATTACCTTATTTTTTATTTTCTGTTACTACCGAATCTCTGTGCAGCAGAACCTCATGCTCCCCTAATTTCTAACGAGCATGAATACAAATTTCGTACAATATTGTTTGTGACCGTGCATCACAAAACCAACAAAAAATCGCACCCCTGCATTTCCCTGAGGACTCAAGAAAGGTGAAACGGGTCAACGATTCGAAAGTCAGTATGAGTTTTCTATATTTTCTGAAAGTGCTATCATTTTTCTACTTTATTCCAGAGTTTGGAATAAAAAAAAATAAATGGAAAGGTTGGTTTTGAGCAGTTTGTCTGTAACCCTTTTTTTGTAGAGTAATGTGAGCAGGCGAGTCTTGGAGGCCCTTCTCAAAAATCCTTTCCAAGCTCACCACTTTTAACTCTGATAACTTTCGAAATGATAATGATAATGCTTTCAAAGTTAACATTCACCATGGACAGAATGTTGTGATAAAGGATGCCGAATTTCAGCTTCATCTGATACTCTCTTCGTTGTTGCCCCTGTGGTTTACACCCTATTTTTTGTCACATTCATCGCACAGCTAGCACAGCTTACTATAGATCAAGAGCTTGAAGAGACCCTGTACTTCAGAGCCTCTATTGTCAGTTCACACTTTTCCAGAGTGTGTGCATTCTTTCCAATATGTAGATACATTAGAAGACTCTATTTGACTAGAGTTACACATTATTTTAAAGCTTAGAGTCTGCTCTTTCAGAATCTGCCCTTTAACAAAAATCCCTGGCTAGCAAATTTTTGTTTGCTTTGTGGTGGAGGGTCACATTTATTTTGAAACACGTATTAGAGTACTGGAAATCCCCCGAACAATATATATATATTTTTTTTCAGACGTTCTGTCCACTACTGTTGAGCAAGAAACGACCACACTAAGCCAATCACTGCCATTAACATCAGGTAAAGAATAGAAGGCAATTGTGACAGAAAGTGTTTTATCACATAAATTGATTGCTTTGATAAATGGCCTTCAATGTAACTTTGAATACAATTGAGCTGATCGTGAGATTCATGTCAACGAGTATGTTGTTTATTTATGCATTCATTTGTCTTTACTCTTGGTTAGTATTTACCTCTCAGAAAATACAAAGTGTCTCTCTTTCATACACTTTAACCAAAGACATGTACCGAGTAAGCCTTGCAGGGTGACTATCAGTTGTGGGTACAACGGAGACATCATGGTCACGATAGATACCGACCGTTGTCTGGTTGAACATAAATGCCTGCATTTTAAGAGAGACTGCTTACACTCATATTCACACGCAACCTTTTCTTCGCAGAAAGTCATGCATGGGGAACTTTAGATTTGCGATACGAACGTTTAGACGACACTTGCGTTGGCCATAATTCCTCTCTCTCCTTATTGCGTCGTCAGAAACTTTAGTTTAAACAATACGCAAAGACGCAACTCTTATGAAAAGTAAAATGGCGCTCCCATGTGATCCGTGCATCAAGAACATGTATAGCTCTCTGCGTCATGAATTGAGCGGACGTAAAAATGGCCCGGAACCGACCGTTCAAACTCAGACGACGCAAGGTCGAAAGTCCGCGTCGCGAAAACCTAAAGGTCCCTAATACTCCAGATACTATTACTATTACTATTACTATTACTATTTCTATTTCTATTAATGTCACTATCGTAAATTATTGCTTCTTTTGACCACAACTTAAAATATGTACCTTTATATATGTAGCGACCAATATATCAATTAAAAGGTATTATTTTGTACTTTATGACGGAGACCGTACTTCAAAATCTTCAAAAATGGATATATCGGTTTTTGCGAACAAACACTTCTATTACTATTACTATTACTATTACTGTCACTATTACTATTACCATTTCTATTACTATTACTATTACTATTACTATTATTACTACTAGTACTATCCTAATACTCAACCCTTTTCGAAAAAGACAATGGTTTTAATATAGGCCTAATGAAGACAGTGATATGGAATTTGTGTCGACAAATTATATCATTCCACTTATTTCCCGTCCTGATTTCTTTCAACATACTTACAGTAATAGCTGGCACCACTATGGCCATTCTATTCCTCATCTTTGCCCTTCTGGCTGCGGTATTTGTAGTGCTAAAACGAAGGTATGTATGCTGATTTTGTATATAGGTGCAACCTAAAATGTGACGTCATCCAAATGATTGAAATACAATGGATTGAAAGTCAGGTATATTTACAATATAATAAAAAATGAAACTCAATTTTTTGCGAAAATAGAAATCCTCTTCCTCCTTATTTAATCATTTCTTGATTTACTTAAACACGTTCAATGATTTTTTTTGTGTGTTTTTTAATTGGGTAATACATGATTGTGAATTATTACACTATACAACAAAGCGAAACATAATATATGATATCATTTCAAATCTTAAAATGTATGCTTCCCATGGCATCATGATATAATGTGTAACTGAACAAGTTGAAACTTCAGCTCCAACCGTCGTCGCATGAATTGATCTAAACAACTTATTGTCTATTTACATGTTTGATTTCCTAGGAATCGCCAGGTGGTAAAGTCCGACACAATTCAATACTTGGAAGAACGGGATGGCCATCATCATACCTCTGAGAACATCTACAACCTTTCCAACTACGACGTGATCTCTGATTTGACAGCAGGAGAAACTAACCCCGCACCAAACAGCTCTCATGGTGCCGAATTAAGTGGACATGACAACTTTGGAGGCAACGAGGATGTTATGGTCGATAATGAACTGTACATTGCCACTGTTGAGCATACATGTTAGGAAAATGCGTAAAAAAAGTCTAAATATAATGCATGTATTTCACAGTGTTGTATGGAGAAACTCGCCAAACTCTAATATACCACTGTTGAAACTATTATCATCTTTTTATGTCGTTGCAAGGTGTAGATAATTAAAGACATCCTTTTCGACTGCAGGCAGCGAAAAAAATACATTACCTAAACGGTGCTAAATATGGTAAATTATGGAGTAAGCTAGTTAGTTTATTCTGGCTATATTAGAACTGTGGTTCCTTATTTCGAAAGTTCGTTATCACGATGGTTTGTTAAGCCCTATTTCACAATTGGTGTGGGCGCGTGTGCGACTATTTTGGTCGCACAACATGATGCATACACTGTAAACGCCTTTGATCTCATCAGTTCTTTCACAAATGCAACAGCTGTCGTACAACAAAAGCTAATAGAAGAGATAATTTCGACTTAGATTCAGATTCAAATTTCATTTTATTGTCTAATCAGGATATAATCTTTCTGTTGGCAGTTTTACATGTAGAGTTTTCAATATACAATTCGAATTTTAGCATATTGTTTACTTTCCTTTGACTTCCCTCTGTTTAATTTTATGACAATGTATTGTTATCTAAGGTTCGATTATCATTGTACACTCCGTTCACCTATGTCTGTGACCAAAAGAGTGATTTCTATATAAAAAAATAAAAAAATGAAATGAAAAACTGCTTTGAATTGCAATATACAGTCAAGCAGTGGATAGTTACGACTTTCTATTAGAGATGTGCTACGATAATGGTGTTAAGCATAATCGCACGAAAGACATGTCTCGATAGGTTGCGAGTGCACGGGCAAGTGTTGTATGACCTCCAGTCAATTCAATGCGACTATCGAGTCAAGCGAATTCTCGCATCAGCTCGCGCTTTGTTGTCCAACACTCTTCTATAGCCGTTTTCACATCAGCCCGATGTTTCGAAATAGCGCGCTATTTTCTGACTTTGGAAGTTAAAAAATATCTCGAGCTTGGATTTTTATCGGGCTGATGTGAAAACGCCTAATAGGACAACCGTACAACAGGTCGCACAACCCAATGCGAATGAAACAATCCCACCAGGTCCCGTCTGGATTTTAAATAGTGTTTACAGTTCAGATTTGACCAGTCAAGACCAAAGAGTATAGAAGCTACACTAAAAGAGGGCTTACTGCCGCTCATGGGCAATATAGAGGCGACATTAGGTAACTGACCAATAGAGGGCTTATATTGCGTGATCATAGCAGTGTCGTTATAGAAGTGAATTCTGTCTCCCTTTTATTTCTTCACCTCTTTAGGGGGTATACAGGGGAAGAGATGTGCTTAGGACCTCGTTTTGTCGTACAGAAGTATCATTCCTTCTAATCATGAATGCATTTGAAGAAATGCCATTTATTCTCCAATATGCAGTCCCACAAAGTTTGAGCTAAAGTAGCCCGACAGAGAAAGAGATAGACGACATTTTGTCAGCTCAAACATAAACTTTGAGGCACTACAGATTGGAAAGTGATGACGTAACTTCAATCTTTTTTTAACTTATCAACAGAAAATATGCTTCTGGTGATATTTTGGGGTCTAAAACACAATTCTACCTCTGTGTGCCTAATTAAAATGAAGAAAACGTAAGGAAGGCACAGTTCGCTCCATACGCCCACGTGTTAAGAAGCTCGCGGAATTATTACTAAAATGGCCGCCGTTGGGCTACATGTGGGGCTCCATGGCGTACTACACCCATTTGCGTGCGAAATCACGAGAGTACGCCCTCTTAGCTTTAGCTTCTATACTCTTTGGTCAAGACTACCTCCAGTTCGAGCGACCGCCAGCAACAACTACTCGCAAATCAATTGATCGGTCTGCAACACCCCATGTATAAGCTAAGCTTGCAGGTGGTTGCAAACTGATCTGAGACCAATTTTGAAAGGAATATTACCAAGGAAGGGTTTGTTGGTTTTGTTATTTGATATTATTAACAAATTTTAATTCATTTTCGTACTATCGAATCTTCCGAATGACGAACAATACACACAATGATACTTTACACTTGATAAAGGGCGAGGAGCCCGAAAACTTGTATTTTAAAAAAATAAACTTTTGGTATTGAGAGCATGATTTTGTTCTATCTTTTTATCATTGCATTGCTTATAATATACGAAGAGCTTGCTTCCAAAAGGCGCTAAATCCAATATTTTTCAATGGATTAAACGCGCCTTTTCGTTGCAAGCTCTTCATATTATAAATATATATATATATATATATATATATATATATATATATATATATATGAGTATATGAATATAAGAACGACCCAAGTCCATGGAAGACCATTTCGAGTAAGGCACCACAGAAAAACCTGATAGAGAGATATCTTCGTCGCGACGATGTCGCATTGTGCATGTTTGATGATTTGCATATGAACAGGCGTCACGTGCATATGAATAAGCAACCGTGCATATGAATACACGTACTTTCTATTCATACCTTTGTTTATTCGTCCCGACGATAAGCGACGATAGAGAAAGGATTCCCTTTCACTAATCGTCGCTCTTCGTCCCGACTTACTAGCTATTTTCAAAGTTCGGCTTCTATTGTGCCTTGCGTTTCTTTTGTTAAAAACGTCGCATATCGTTCCCGACGAATCATTGTTCAACCGTCGGGAGACGTTCTGACTATATGGCTTCGTTTCAATGCCGTTCGTGTTCAAGTTTATGTTTTGTTCAGCTTTACTTGTCACAGCGTAAAGCCTGTTATCCGTGTGATCTAAAACGTCGCATATCGTCCCGACGAATTACCATTACTGTACCACCGAAATTCCGTCTCTGTTCCATCGTCGAGCAACGTCCAAAACGCGTGGCTACAGCTAATCCGCTGGGTGATATGATTCGCAATGCCGAGTACGATAATGAATGGGAAGTTTTGTGTTTTCACGAGAAAAAAAAAAGTATTCTCGCTGCTATAGATAATTGTGAATAACAGGCTGACTTTCCGTCTTTTGTGCAAATGGTAGTTACGGCGATGTGAAAGGAGACTTGACCGCAGTCGATAGACATTGAATTTGTATTATCTTGTCTTTACGCGTAGGAAACACGGCGGAGAGATTTTGTCCGGTTTACAAACGAAAACTTGACCATCGTTGCAAAACTTATTTGATGGTCGCCGTTCGTTGTCAAACTCCGACAACTTCTGTCATATTTTTTGCTGTAGAATACATTGATTTTTTTTTGTTATTTGACACAACATTGAATCAAATATTTGTATTTTAACAACGTGTTTACCTATTTATTCTGTTGCGGCATTTACTTCAACTGGTCGTCGGCCTTCGCGTGGTTGTAATCATTGTTAACATTTATGTCGTCTTGTAAAATCTTAGAGCGGGCGGAGAGATTCTGTCCAGCGTTCAAACGGGAATTCGACTGCAGAACTTGTTTCAGCTGTCAATCCCTGCTGACTGTTCTCATTGTTTGTTATGCTAAAAAAGGGATATTGATTTCATGTTGTCAACATACCAAAAATGTCAGCTGCATTCGCCTTTTAACCTTACTGTAAAGGCGGATTTTTTTCACCCACTTTGCGCAACCAGAAACTAGCGCAAAAAGAAAATTATGCGAATGTTTTCACTTGCCATTATGTTTCAGGAGATGATGTCTTGGTTTCGGTAAAATACGAAACTCTCTTTCACGGCCAAGTGCGAAGAATTGGTCACTAAGATGGTTGATGGTAGCTACGACGACTTGTAAGGAAACTTGACTGTTATCGAATTAATTGCTAAGCTTCAGGTGGAGAGATTTTGTCCGACTTCCAAACGGGAACTAGAATAACATTCTTATACTAATTTCAGCTGGTTGTCTTTCTTTGTTAAACTCCGTTGACTTCTGTCATTTTTGTAGCTGCATAGAATACATTGATTTCTGTGTTCTTTGACACATCATTGAATCAAATCTGTGTAGTTTGATACCAGGTTTACCTTTTTACTTTGTTGCGGCATTTACTTCAACTGGTCGTCGGCCTTCGTCATGGTTGCAATACAATTGTTAAAATTTATGTCGTCCTGTAAAATTTTAGAGCGGGAGGAGAGATTCCGTCCAGTTTTCGAACGGGAATTCGACTGAAGAACTTGTTTCAGCTGTCCATCCCGCTTTTGTCGATCCCTGTTAACTGTTCTTATTGTTTGTTATTCTTAGAAAAAGAAACAAAACAAAGAAAAAATTGATTTCACGTTGTCAACATACCATAGAATGTCATCTGCGTTCGCCTTTTAACTTTACTGTAAAGGCGGATTTTTTTTTCGCCCACTTTCCGCAACCAGAAACTAGCACCAAAGGAAAATTATGCAAATGTTTTCACTTGCCATTATGTTTCGGGAGATGATGTCTTCGGGAACACACACACACACATACAAAATAAACCACACACACACACACACACACACACACACACACACACACACACACACGGAACTCTTTTTTTTCACGGCCGAGTGCGAAGAATTGGTCGCTATAAGCCCCTTTTACACATTCACGGATTGCATCACGGATGACCACGGATCGTCTGTCTGGGATCATCCGTACTATTTCCGGCATGACCGTGTTGACTTCGTGAAGTCATCCGACATTATCCTTGATCATCCGGCATGTCCGCCGAAAAAAAAAATGAGCTTGCTTAATTTTTCATCCCGGACATCACGGATGGAAATCAATACAAACTCTTCCTTGTCGGCACCGTCTACTCCGTGTTGCATCCGTATTCCTTCCTTGTAGGCTACTCCGTGTTGCCTCCGTGAAGACATCGGAACGTCCGTATTAGCATCGGCTCCATCCGGGATGAGAAATTCGTGTATATTTTGCCAATACAAGCTCAGAAAGTCAATGAAATTTGCTCACATCTTCACCCATCAGTACAGCCAATCGACTCCTCTAGTAGGTTTATATCGCATGAGAATCTTCAAGTGACCCACACACATCTTCTTGCTGTTTTTTTTTTTTTTTTTGGGGGGGGGGGGGTGATTTGTCTTAGTTTGTTTTGCTTTGTTTATGTTGTTATGTTCCCGCAAAATGAGATTTTGCAACAAAGAGATATGCCTTTATGATGTCGACAAGCAGATGCGTATGTAATCTGCTGTAGATTTTCTGGTGTGCTTGTTACATATTACTTAGCTCTGGAAGCATGTCGCCCAAGAATGATAAAGTATCAAAAGAAAAAGCAAATGTAATGTGTCAACTTTTTGGGGATATCCGCGTAAACACCGCGAAGGGACCCAGTTGCATCCGTGCTCTTCCTTGATATCCGTGTTAGCTCCGTATCGTTTCCGCTGTGGTCCGCGTTCATTCCCTGTCTGTCCGTGTAGGCACCGTACTTGTCCGTGTAGACAACCAGTTGGGACTGTATTCACACCGGCATTGAAAGGAAAATCGATATTTTGCATGCCGGAACACCACGGATGACGATCCGTGGTCATCCGTGAAGCAATCCGTGAAAGTGTAAAAAGGGGCTTGTGATGATATTAAAAGATGGTAGCTACGAGTTGTAAGGAAACTTGACTGTTAGTGATATAATATTGTTTGGCATCAGGTGGTGAGATTTTGTCCGACTTCCAAACGGGAACTAGACTAACATTCTAATACTTATTTCAGCTGGTCGTCGTTCTTTGTCAAACTCCGTTAACTTCTGTCATTTTTGTTGCTGTAGAATACATTGATATTTGTGTTCTTTGACACACCATTGAATCAAATCTTTGTATTTTAACACCGGGTTTGCCTTTTTATTCTGTTGCGGCATTTACTTCAACTGGTCGTCGGCCTTCGTGATGGTTGTAATATAATTGCTAAAATCTGTCGTCCTGTAATACTTAAGAGCTGGAGGAGAAATTCTGTCCAGCTTTCAAACGGGAATTCGACTGCAGAACTTGTTTCAGCTGTCCTTTTCCGGCTGAGTGCGAAGAAATGGTCGCCAAGAAGGTTGATGGTAGCTACGACGAGTTGTAAAGAAACTTGACTGTTATTGATATAACAATATATTGTTAAGCTTCAGGTGGAGAGATTTCTCCGATTTCCAATGGTTTGTTTCATTTAACATATTAAAGATATTTTCTTTCAGTTACATGCATTCTTTCAAACGTTGGGGTAAATTTACAATTATGAATGAGTATCTTATGCTTTGAATTGCACCATGTGCCCATTTCTATGCAAGAGCCAAATTTTCCTTTTCTTGAACTTGTTGGACACCTCAGTGTCTATATAGAATAGTTATTTCAGGCTAGAGAGGCGCATCAATTTTGAACTTTGTGTTTGAAAGGCTATTGTCATCTTAAAGACGACTTATAATGTCGCTCAAATCGACTGAATGGAGCAAGCCCTCTTACGATGCATGCTCGGATCTACAAAGACTTTATGGTCTAGTGCTCCGACATACCCAACAAAGAGACGGGACGAAAAGCATCGGTGTCTGTTTTCTCTGTTCTGTCCTCACCCTTTCCTCTATTCTTCTATCATCCCTCCTCTTCCATGATATCCCCGCCTATCATAAAGGCTAACACTAGAGGCGCCTGCCCCCGGGAAAGGCCGAGACTTCACCGGCGTCGGCGGGCGGGTCTTCTACCTGCTTGCCGACGGGAACGGCGTAACCCTGCATGTCGGTGCAGGAGTATAGGCAGGCGATATCTTTTCTTACAACGTGTCCCCTTTCTTTCTCTGTAAATATCTCGTTTGTAAATATTGATATATATATATATATATATATATATATATATATATATATATATATTGTTATTGTTATTATTATTATTATTATTATCATATTATTATTATTATTATTATTATTATTATTATTAGATTTTGTAAATAATTAGAAGTATAGTGTAGGTTTTTATTATAGAATTTAAGTGTATAATTATTTAAATTGAATATATTTTTTGGAGTAAATTGCCCATCCGGCACACCCGGCACACCCGGCAGAGAGCTCCTCAAATCTAAAAGAACAACATCAGCATCGGTGGTACACAGGATGTGGTTGCTTAGGCGACGCTTTCTATTGTCGGGATGGGGATTATGATGTAGGCGACGCTTTCTATTGTCCGGATGGGGATGAAGAAGGTTCTTTTATAACGTGAAACGTTCAGCGTAGCAAACTTAATCTCCTGAAAGTAGATAGCGGGAGTCCATTCAAAAAGAAACTGCCGCGTACTGTTGACGTGCTTGTACATAATACGAAAAAGCTATTCTTGCTTGTTGTGATGACTACACGCTGGCACAGCGGTATTCACACTGTTGCTGATCACTTGATGATCTGACAATTAACCTACATGTTGCATAATATTTTAAATGGGCCATTGGAAGTTTGACGGAAATACATTGCTAACCATTCTCCTTTCGTCCGTGTATATGAATTCGTCAACATAGAATGAAATTTGAAGATTTGGCGCCTAATATATTTGAACCGAATTTTGGAATATGCTTCAGGTTCTCTTCCTGCAGATGTTAATCCCACAATGTCGATCAAATTATAAGACAGTTAATCTTTCTGAAGCGGTGGTCACACAAAATTGTCATGTCAGTGATCATCCTAAGAATGATGTGTAAAGAAGACGAAGTTTAACCTTGCCTTTGGTTTTGTATTGTTTTACCGCTTAAGTTGCAACATGCGAACACAAGGTTTTACTGTAAAACGAGGAATAATTGCGTGCATGATAATTTTGCAAATTTTCCGAGAACCAAGAGATTAGCATGCAAGTGGAAGTTCTTGCCTACACTATATGCATTGAATGCCAGCGACAATAAGCATAATTATTATTTATGCCACGGATACTTTAATGATATTAAGAATCACAAATCTTCAGTATTGCAGGGATGAACCATAAAAATCAAGCATAATCATGACTGTTTTATGCCAAATAACATTGTTTTTTTTTTCTTTTTTTTTTTGTTTGGGTGTTTTTTGGTTTTCCTCTTTTTTTCTTTTTTTCTTTTTTTTTTTTTGGGGGGGGGGGGGGGGGGGCGAGGGCGCCGTGGCACGGTGGATATTTAAGCTTCACGACTCCCAGTCGAAGGACCCGAGTTCAATTCCCTCCCCGCAGCGATTACGTGCTATTCCGTCCTATAGCAACTCTATATACGATAATAATGTCAGGCGGGCCCTCTGATAGCTAGAGCACTGATAGCATTGAAGAGGCTACTCTAAATAGAGAAGACTTTTTTGCAATTATCACCATTGTTATCGTTATTGTTATTATTATGATTATTGCGGGGTTGTTGTTTTTTTTTTTTTGGGGGGGGGGGGAGGGTACTTTCTTTATTGTCTTCTTTATAAAAGCAGGGTAGTCCCATTCAAGCCGCAAGGCCTGCTTTCCAAGGGAGCCCTGCTGTACAAATCACATTTATGATACAATAAGATACATACATAACAATCACATGCAACATACACAATAATACATTTCATAAAAGTGGAGATCCTCTGTAGAATAGATAAAGCGAGAGAGAGAGAGAGGGGGGGGGGGGGAGAGGGGAGAGAGAAAGGTGACAGAAAGAATACATGTGTACATCTTTCAAAGAAACGAGAAATTAGCTACTGCTGGTAACCACCTGGATGTTGCGGACATTGCGTTTAAATAGGGGCAGTGAGGCGGAGGATTTGATAAACACAGGTAGTGAGTTAAATAGCTTCGTTGCTGTGTATGAAAAAGACTGCTTTTTATACTCGGTCTTGGGTTTAGCTAAATACAGTTGGTGCATGGAGACTGATCTCGTAGAGTATGGATTAGCTCGTTGTGGTAAAACTCGTCTTAGATATTCAGGAGCAAGGCCATTCAGAATTTTGTACATAAATACATTGTAATTATTTTCCAGTCTATGTTTAACGGATTGTAATTTCAATGAATCTAACATAATTTGAACAGGGGTATCATAAGGTGCATCTAAAACTAAGCGACAACATTTGTTTTGACACCTCTGTAGCCTCATTAAGTTTTTCTTCGACAGTGAGCCCCACACAGTTGAACAATAATCAATATAAGGAAGTATCAAAGTGAAATATAAATGAAGGAGTACTGATTTCGTCAGGCAGTGCTTAATCCTTCGCATACATGTAAGCGAGTTCATAATTTTCTTAACGATATCATTAATCTGAAAAGACCAATCTAAATTCTGATTTACAATAACACCTAGATACTTAAATTTGGTTACATTTTCTAACAATTTGTCTTCCATTCTAATTTGCAATTTAATTGGATTTTTCTTCCTTCTACCAGAAATTAACATAACTTTGGTTTTATCGGTATTAACAACTAATCCATTTTCATTCAACCATTTACATAAAACATTTATATCATTCTGTAACTGTGTTTGAACAGCCTGTACTCCATATCCTGAAGAAAAAACGGTTGTGTCGTCTGCGTACAATGAAATATTCGTACTTATATAAAAAGGTAAATTGCTTATGTCATTAATGTACATACAAAATAGAAGCGGGCCCAGTATTGAGCCCTGCGGTACACCGGAATATACTGGAAGAAAATTACTTCTTACACCTTTGTATGACACCAATTGCTTTCTTCCCAATAAATATGATTCAAGCCATGATAATTCAATACCGTCAATACCAAAAAAACTCAGTTTCTTAATAAGAAGATCATGGGGAATTATATCAAAAGCTTTCCTCAGGTCTAAGAAGACAGCACCAGTAAATCGACCTTTGTCAAGGTTATCGTATAGCATTTCACAAATTTCCATTAAACACGTTGAGGTGGAGTGTTTACTCCTGAAACCAGACTGCCGATCACTCAACAATTCTTCTTTATGTAGGTATCCCATCAATTGAGAATGAACTGCTCTTTCTAACACTTTGGAAACAATTGACAAAAGAGAAATAGGACGAAAGTTATTTAGTTCATGACTTGCTTTTGCTTTGGGAACAGGGACTACTTTAGCCATTTTAAAATCATCATATTGCTACAATATCATTAGTCTTGCATGAATGCGGTTAGGATATGTTCTACCTCCTATCTCTTTGTAACATTCATCTATCATCTTCACAACAAATTTCAAGACATCATTATGTTTGTGTCATGTACTGTAAAAGTGGATATTTTCGCGCGACTAATTTTTCGCGTTTGGCCGGGTAAGAAGAGATTCGCATGTTTTTAATTCCGCGGAATAAAGACATCACGCACAGGAACATACAGCAAGCAAAAAATATTCACGTGCTTTTATTTTCACGCTAGTTTCTGGTTGCGTGAAATTCGCGAAAATTTCAACACCGCGAAAATTTCCACTTTTACAGGTAGTAACTAGTTAGTATGGATATTCATTTCACTTTGAAATACTGCGATAGTAATTGACATAATCAGACAATTATTTTTTTTTTTTTTAGTATGACAGGAAGGGCTCATCGTGAATCCAAAACCCAAAGAGAAGTGCGATTTGAAATGGCTGAGATATAGGTGCCCGCCTTTTACAAGGATCGCTATGTTTCACTTTGTTTCTGGATATCTCTACCATTTCAGAACCGATCTTCACCAAATGAAATTTGAATTCCTGTCAGAATTGTATGCTCTTTAATATTTCTTTCTTTTCAAAGTACGTTGTATCTGTAAAAAGGCTAATAGCTGAATCCTCATCTCAACCAATTATACTATTTCATGCTTAACACCTTGAATATGCTTCTCTGCCCCTCGGAAAAAAAAATGCGGACAGTTTATCAGCATGTAGCACATTGATTTGATGAAACTGCAATACTGAGGCTGTACTTTTTTTACATGTTTAGATTAGTTTCGTTTTGATAGCAGCGGAATAGTGTGCAATGAAAGCCGACTTATGGATGTTATCATAATAAGTTATCGAGTCTTATACGATACACTGTTACCTGTAATCTTTAATTATAATTTTGCGATTTTCGTCTTTTACGTTAACTTTCAGTATATATATTATGTATCAAAATGGGCATGCGCCATTTTAGATATTGAATAGAGTTATTCTTGACTTTAGATATCAAATAGAGTTATTCTTGACAACGGTTTGTTACATTAAACATATTCAAAGTGCTTTTTTTCAGTACCATGCATTCTATCAAATGTCTAGTAAGTTTACAACTAAGAATTAGTAATATTAATGATAATAGAATTGGGGTAATACATATCAGATGTTACTTGATAAACTTCTTTTACTGCAAAAGAAAGCGCTTAGAATTGTTTTTAATTTACATACCCGAGAACATACAGATGCTTTGTTTTCTGACCATAAAATATTAAAAGTAAATGATTTGTATGTGTTTCAACTTGGCCAGTTTATGTTTAATTACAACAGTAACTTTTTACCTAAAATATTTCATGATTTATTTCATCGAAATAGTCATGTTCATAACTATCCCACGCGACGATCCGACGAATTTCATCTTCCATTAATGAGAACCGCACATGCCCAAAATACATTTTTTTTATACCGGACCCAGACTTTGGAATAATTTAGATAATAGTTTAAAAGATTCCCCCAAATTTGTTACATTTAAATACAAACTCAGAAAATATTTACTTTCTACTTATAATCTTAGATAATTTAAATTGTTTTGATTCATGCTTGAGCCTTCACTTGTCCTGATGTCGCAGCACTTGGCGTGTTCTGTGTGCAGACTTCTCTTCTTTCTTCTCTCCTCTTCCTTTCCTGTCTTTTGTTCTTCGTAGACTTGTATTGTTACCGTCTTCTCTCCTCTCGGTACTGTCTCGCGTCTTACAGTGTATACGTGTGGGGAATCGAATGTGTGTACGAACGTATTGTCCTTGTCATATTTTCCCGGTACACGTGGTTCAGTGAGCAGTGTCCGGGCACTAGCATTGGTATTCTATATTTTTTCCCAACCGGTGTATCTCAAAATAATTACATGTATATTGTTATAGAATAGTATATAATTTACTCATTATTTGTCTAGCGATCCACGTCCGACAAGCTATGCTTTTTAGTGGATCACTATTTTCCATAATCGAATCTATTTTCCGCTCGCCCAAGAAGTATTTATACAGTGTTTTCCTAAATATTGTACATGTTATATGTTGTTCTATAATTTGTCTCGTATATATATTACATGAATCTTATGCAAACGTTTGAACAATATTTCATCACATGTATACTTTGTACTATGTTTTTTGATTTTCGATGATTGGAAATAAACTATGATTGAATTGAATTGAAATGAATTGAATTGAATAAGAATTAGTATGCTTAGAATTGCACCATTGGCCCATTTTTATGCAAGAGCCAAATTTCCCTCTTTTTGTACGCGGTGGACACCTCAGTGTCTATATAGAATATGAGAATGATAGTTATTTCAGGCTAGAGGGGCGCATCAATTTTGAACTTTGTGTTTGAAAGGCTATTGTCATCTTAAAGACGACTAATGATGTCGCTCAAATCGACTGGAGCAAGCCCTCTTATGATTCATGCTCGGATCTATAAAGACTTTATGGTCTAGACATTCCCAGTAGTATATACGCGAAAGAGACGGGACGAAAAGCATCGGTGGTACACAGGATGTGGTTGCTTAGGCGACGCTTTCTATTGTCGGGATGGGTATGAAGAAGGTTCTTTTATTATGTGAAACTAGTAGGCTTGCTAAGGGCGAAAAAAGGGGTGATCACTGCATTTTATAGTACAAATGTCCTATTTGGCACACATGTTCCTCAGTACAATTGGAATTTTTTCATCGAAAGAGACAATCTGTATCCATGCAAATAAGCCTTAATTTGCATAATTTATGCAAAAATACATATACAAATTATTACAAAATATATATGCATCCAGCAGAAATACCTAATTTGGTAGAAGTATTTGATAGAGCATGTGAAAACAATTCCTGCAAAAATTGATGTCACACCTATGTAAATAAACCTAAAATTTGCATAATTATGCGAGTTATGCAAATTGATTTGTAAACAATGAAACCCCCTTAAATCTCATCCTAGATAGATATAACCCGTTAGAAACACTCTATGAAACCAAATGAGAAAAGAATTTGAATAATTGAACCATCTTTACCAGCTAATTTACATAATTACTAAAGAAAGTAAAGTAAAAACATTATTTTTAAAGTTTTCCTTACAGTCTAAGCACTTCATTTTATGATAAAAACTACCAAAGTAGTATGCATATCCTTTATTAGCCAAAGGAAATGGTTTGTAATATCAAAACACTATTCCTGTATGCAAATACCATCTAATTAGTATATTTTGCATATTAGTACCCAAATGTACTAGAAGTAAATGGTCAAGGTCGACTAAAGAAGTTGTATCATTTTACGCGATAACTCAAGACTTGATTAAGCAAATTTCGCCAAACTTGGTCCAAGGATGACGTATGATGGGGCAATTAATTAAGCTGTTTTTAAATAAAATCGGCAAGAGGTCAAGGGTCAAAAGTTCAAGGTCAATGCAACAATTTCATTATTTCTCCCATATCTATGCAATGCCTGAAGATATTTTCTTGAAACTTAGTGACTGCATACATGTACTACCAAAATAAGATTCACCAGAGAGTTTGAGGTCAATAGGTCAAAGGTCAAAGGTCAGGTGAAAATGTTAAAATTTCACTTTTTCTTCACTGTATCTCGCAAATGGTTCAAGGTGTCTTCATGGAACTTGGTATTGGCAAGGATTTTCTAGGGAATATAGGGGTCATTTGTCAAAGGTCAGGGGTCAAAGATCAAGGTCAATTGGGCCCTCAAAATTTCACTATTTCCCTCATATTTTGCAATGCTTGTAGGATTTTTCTTGAAACTTAATATACACATGTATTACCTAATGGAGATTCTCTGGGAAATTTTCTGTCAAAAGGTCAAAGCTCTGATGAAAGTGCTATATTTCACTTTTTCTTCCATATCTTGAATGTGAATCAAGGTATATCATGAAACTTAATACATGTTTGTGCGTGTTCTACCTGACAGTGATACCCTTGTTGATTATCGAAAAATGTTAAGCCCTCCCCTCTCAAGTGTTTTTGTTTCCTCTTGATAAGTAGGAAAGGACATGGAATTTAGTGACATGGTATAGTCATCACCGTCATCGCATTTAATGTATGGGTTGCATGAAAGTTAATTTTGATGCACACATGTATAACCTCTGACATTCTTACCTTTTACATTTGTACCTGTGTATTCTTTTTTTTTAATCTTAACCTCTGACATCTTTACACAAAACCAGTTAACATAACTATCTTTTGGAAAAAGCTTCAAGATCATGTAGGTCATGATCATCTATACATCTATATTAGCTGATATGTGGTGGAATATAACATTCTTTGGACTGCCAGGGAGTTACATTATCCCAAGAGAAAACAATGACAACCAGGAAGAATATGACATTTACGATCCTCGTAAATAACAGTAGCATGTGACAATCTGTTGACAAATCACATCCTAGTAATTGTAAAGGCCATCTTATATACTCTTTTATGGCTATGAACATATTATTTCTGCTTTGATTTATTGTTGAAATTGACTGATTTTAAGTCAGAGACTAAGATTACTTTGACTTAGAGTATAACATCTCCTATATTGTTCACATGACAATTTTTGCATAAATTATTGCCTTATCAAAATGTTATTATATAAACATTTCCTAGCATAGTTTCCATGCCATAGCAGTTAATAGTATACTGAGGGAACGTTTTTTTTTTTTCAGAAACAGACTTTGTTTCTAACTCAAGCTTGTAAGTTCTTGATATGTGCAAATACCCTTGCATATCCACATAATTTGCACAAGTTTATAATCAGTTTGATGTAAAAAGCCTCTTATTCGTTTGGTTGCCTACAAAATACAGTGAAAATCAGAATTCACACTTTCACTATGGTAGTGTTTTTTGTAATGATTTTCTAACCATGACCTCAGTTGTGTACTGTTTGCAAGGGAAAAACAATCCTTTTGTAAGCAATATTGTTCCGATTTGCATCTGTTCCTATGTAGGCCCTCCTGTTTTGCATAATCATATTTAAAGAGTGTCACTATCGATTGCTATTTTCCCACCCTGCAAAGCATTTATGCAATGAGGGAAAATTGATAGTAAAATTTGTTTCAAAGATCAATATGTTTCGAAATTTCACGTCTTGCTTATATACTTATTTACATAATTTCTGCATAAAATGCCTAAGTTAATTAGATAATATGGAAACAATTTCAGCAACTGAAAAGTGTTGTTGTGATATTAGTTCAAAGCCATTTATTAAGACATTTTGTCACATAATTGCATTTTGTTTGTTCTGATTATCTAGATGTGTAGGTATTGATATATGCATATCACGCAAATAGCAGGTTGTTTGCATAGAGACAGTTTGTCTCTTTAGATGAATCATTTGCTTTTGACCCAAGGGACATCCTTCCCAGGTTCAAACTTTTTACTACAAGATCCAGTGTTTAATGGATTAGGAATTCTCTCAAAAATGCAGATTTTTGCACAATAACTTGCATAATTATGCAAATTCTATGTTTATTTACATAGGTATGAAATGAATTTTCGCAGGAGTTGTTTCTACTTACTCTATAAATTACTTCTACCAAATAAGGTATTTTTGCTGGATGCACATGTATTTTTTTATAATTTTTATGCGTATTTCTGCATAAATTATGCAAATTAAGGCTTATTTGCATGGATACAGAGTGTCTCTTTAGATGAAAATTTTTCAATTGCCCTAGGGAACATCTGTGCCAAGTAGGACATTTGTACTAAAAAATGCAGCGTTTACCCCCTTAGCAAGTCTACTAGGAGAGGAAGAGGGAAAAATAAAAATAATAATGATAAAATCAATTCCACATATTCAGATTACGATTATATTCCAGTTCGTCTCTTGGTGTATATCGTGTATTCGTGTGTGAATTTACGCCTGCCGACTGTAGTTCGTTAATCCGAAGGTCCGTTATTCCGAAGGTTCTTTAGTCCGAAGGTTCGTTATTCCGAAGGTTCGATAATCCGAAAAAGTCATAAGGTTTGTTATTCCGAAGGTTCATTAATCCGAAAATGAAATAAGGTTCGTTAATCAGAAAATAAAACAAAGCTCGTTATCCCGAAGGAATTTCATTTTCGGATAAACGGACATTCAGAACAACGAACCCTATTTCATTTTCGGATTAACGAACCTTCGTAATAACGAACCTTCGTAATACCGCCACAAATGTTCGGATTAACGAACCCTTTTTCATTTTCGGATTCTCTAGGTATTATAGGGAATTTGTGTGTTTCGGATTAACGAACCTTCTGTCAGCTTTAAACGGGTATGTGCGTGATTCTGTATAGGTGCGTGTTTTCATTTAATTTTCATTTCTTGATATCTCCATTTTTTTAACTGTTTGTAATGGAGTATACGCTGATGAAAACATTATCAAGTCGCGACTTGACCACTCACCTACATTGTATCATCTTAACCCATCTCCGCACACACGTATACTCTCTAAAAAAAATCGAGTGAAAATATTCACTCTTAAAGGAGTGAATACAAAAAAGAGTGAATTTAGTGTGAAATTGGAGTGAATTTTGAGTGAAAATGTTCATTTTCACTCATTTTGGAGTGACCTCAGGGATCACTCGAAGAATTTGGAGTGATCCCTGCTGAGGTCACTCTAAAACGAGTGAAAATGAACATTTTCACTCAAAATTCACTCGAAATTCACTCGAACATGCACACATGTATAACCTCTGACATTCTTACCTTTTACATTTTTACCTGTGTATTCTTTTTTTTTAATCTTAACCTCTGACATCTTTACACAAAACCAGTTAACATAACTATCTTTTGGAAAAAGCTTCAAGATCATGTAGGTCATGATCATCTATACATCTATATTAGCTGATATGTGGTGGAATATAACATTCTTTGGACTGCCAGGGAGTTACATTATCCCAAGGGAAAACAATGACAACCAGGAAGAATATGACATTTACGATCCTCGTAAATAACAGTAGCATGTGACAATCTGTTGACAAATCACATCCTAGTAATTGTAAAGGCCATCTTATATACTCTTTTATGGCTATGAACATATTATTTCTGCTTTGATTTATTGTTGAAATTGACTGATTTTAAGTCAGAGACTAAGATTACTTTGACTTAGAGTATAACATCTCCTATATTGTTCACATGACAATTTTTGCATAAATTATTGCCTTATCAAAATGTTATTATATAAACATTTCCTAGCATAGTTTCCATGCCATAGCAGTTAATAGTATACTGAGGGAACGTTTTTTTTTTTCAGAAACAGACTTTGTTTCTAACTCAAGCTTGTAAGTTCTTGATATGTGCAAATACCCTTGCATATCCACATAATTTGCACAAGTTTATAATCAGTTTGATGTAAAAAGCCTCTTATTCGTTTGGTTGCCTACAAAATACAGTGAAAATCAGAATTCACACTTTCACTATGGTAGTGTTTTTTGTAATGATTTTCTAACCATGACCTCAGTTGTGTACTGTTTGTAAGGGAAAAACAATCCTTTTGTAAGCAATATTGTTCCGATTTGCATCTGTTCCTATGTAGGCCCTCCTGTTTTGCATAATCATATTTAAAGAGTGTCACTATCGATTGCTATTTTCCCACCCTGCAAAGCATTTATGCAATGAGGGAAAATTGATAGTAAAATTTGTTTCAAAGATCAATAATATGTTTCGAAATTTCACGTCTTGCTTATATACTTATTTACATAATTTCTGCATAAAATGCCTAAGTTAATTAGATAATATGGAAACAATTTCAGCAACTGAAAAGTGTTGTTGTGATATTAGTTCAAAGCCATTTATTAAGACATTTTGTCACATAATTGCATTTTGTTTGTTCTGATTATCTAGATGTGTAGGTATTGATATATGCATATCACGCAAATAGCAGGTTGTTTGCATAGAGACAGTTTGTCTCTTTAGATGAATCATTTGCTTTTGACCCAAGGGACATCCTTCCCAGGTTCAAACTTTTTACTACAAGATCCAGTGTTTAATGGATTAGGAATTCTCTCAAAAATGCAGATTTTTGCACAATAACTTGCATAATTATGCAAATTCTATGTTTATTTACATAGGTATGAAATGAATTTTCGCAGGAGTTGTTTCTACTTACTCTATAAATTACTTCTACCAAATAAGGTATTTTTGCTGGATGCACATGTATTTTTTTATAATTTTTATGCGTATTTCTGCATAAATTATGCAAATTAAGGCTTATTTGCATGGATACAGAGTGTCTCTTTAGATGAAAAATTTTCAATTGCCCTAGGGAACATCTGTGCCAAGTAGGACATTTGTACTAAAAAATGCAGCATTTACCCCCTTAGCAAGTCTACTAAACGTTAAGCGCGTGGTCATCTTAATCTCCTGAAAGTAGCTAGTACAATATAGGAGTCCATTCAAAAAGAAACTGCCGCGTACCATTGAATTGTATATCAGAGAGGCTTACAACCTGTTTCTTTTCTCGGACGAAACGCTAAAGCAGTCCTGCTTAGCGACGGCGTTCACGCTCCATCTCACGCACTACCATGAGAAGGAATAGCGATACCACGCATGATACATGAAAACATGTTTAAAAGGCGAGAAAACTAATGAAGTTTAAAGTTGACTTCTCCTTCCTCTTTCAATGAAAACAGAATAATTAAATAGATCTATTGAAGCGGATTGTCACTGCTGCGAACGATCGCCATAGCATCGTTAGTCTTGCGAGCAAATCGAAATCCTAATACTTTTATTTTTGCCTGATAATATGAGTAGTAACCCTTTAAAGGACTCGTAAATTCGACGTTTCAAACAGTATAGTAAAACAATGAAATGTATTTCAAAAACATTTGGATGCGTTGGGTGTTAGCATTTAATAGCATCCATCTGCATTTTATTTTCCGTCCGTATTGCACACAGAAACGCAAGCAAACATTATACTGTGAATACGCTGTAAAGCATCGTATCATTATTAAAAGTGTATTCATTCTTCTTTTATTTTCAGCCTGCTTGAAGTAGTAGTCAAACCATGTGATCAGTTAGGCAGCCTATGTATAAAGATAGTCGTTACTCAATATTCGTTTGATTTGTTACTGTGTGGTTACGATTACGAACGTTGGTTATGAGTCCGAAACACTCGTTCATATTGAACTACATGTATAAAGGTCAAAGCTGTTTCGATAGTATAGCTCGGTACGAGTTCAAAACGCAATCGAAATCATCAGAATGCTATCATAGGCGGAAATTATAGCTGTGGAAAACTTGTATTAAATATAGGTCAATAAAGATTGCCATATCCAATCTCCGTAAAAAGTTTTGATTCATGCCATCCTCTGAGCATTTTGAGATATTTTGCTTGTGTTTTGATTATGTTACGATTTAGGTTTGAACTATGAAAATTGAAAGGTGTGGTTACCTCAACGATGTCGCAGTTCCATTAACCATGATGGGTAAAGGGAATTCATGACTTTATAAGACTAATCCTTGCTAAATTGAAGATCAATTCTTTAAACCATCACTTATGTCTTGTAAATAGATACGTCTGTAATCATAACCAAAATGCCTTAGGAGACAAAAATCATCAAACGTTTATAAGCGTCATCCGACAAATTTACAATTGACAATGCGAATGTATGATTGCCCCATTTGCATGTAGCTGTAAGCTATCTTTACGTTGAAGTTAACTTCCCTCCTTGAGAAAAAGAAAAAAAGTCGGGTTTTCGCTAGAGGTACTTATTAGGAAACGGTATAAAAACAATTATCAAGAGATAACCTATACAAACATGAAACAAACGCATATTCTGTTCGTTATATGCATGGATCTGTTTATTTGTTTGTTTGGTCATTATTTTAATGGCATTGATCTTGTTTTTTTTAATGGCATCGGTCTTGGTCGGGGGAAAGATAACAAAAAAAAAAATGTATCACTCTGTTATCAGATCAGGATGATTGCGAGAAGGGTGTACATGTATTCCCGCCTTTTTTATACAGGCAAACAATAAAAGCTTTGTATGCTATTATAAAAGCCTGGAGGCAAAAGGCAGTTTCAACGTTCAACTTATAGTAACCATAGTTTATCCAGGGCTCGACACTAACGGTGGCCCGGTGGCCCGGGGCCATCAAAAACGCACATCGGGCCACCAAAATTTCAGAAATGAAGACTTTGGTGGCCTGATCGGGCCACCAAAAAAGGACGGATGTTTACCTTTGGGCCACCAAAAATAAAGTTAGTGTGGAGCCCTGGTTTATAGGACATAAAGTAAGTTAGCGTCTCACTGACTGTGGTTCTTTTGTTTTGGCAAAACATGAACACAAAGGGGGTCTGAAATTTTTTTTTGTACATAGTACTTGTAGCAGACATTTATGCAGATTCTCCAACAGCATCGCTCCATTACGTCACTTCCTGCTATCAATGGCGAAGAAAGGATGATGGCTGCTTGATTATCCATTCCTTGAGATTGCAGGAAGCTCACCTTTCTTGTGTGTGTGTTTCGTTGTGTGTGGTTCTGTGGTACTCAGTTACAAGGCGTGAAGGTCCGAGTCTTTTCATTCTGATTACACATTTCAATACAGGCAACTGATTCGAGTTTCGCAAAGCTGTTGAGGCAAATTCTTTGCACACTTGACCTCTGAACTGTCAGGTACACGTACTACACGAAAAACATTCTTATTTAACAAACACATTTTGTGTAGCGACAAAGCTTTCTGTCATTTTCTCAAATAGGCCCTACTTCTAAAAGTGCTCAGATGAAGAGATTTCACAAAGAGAACACGAGTTAAAAATGGGCATCAGTTATTGTTCCGATTTCTCTCCCTGCCGGCAATAACTTATTCAATAAGTCTTTGGACTGGGAAAAGTACACATATATTCATTTGGCGAATTAGCGAATGAATTATTACACGAATTGTCTTTGCGAAAAGGAAATTAACCTTGTATATCTCCAAAGATAAACTTTGAACAGCCTGTCACATAGTAGGGAACAGCTGATTATTATCATTATTTGAATGAATTATCTATTGATGAAGCCAATAACCTTTGTAAATGTACACACGGAGAGCTGTCGTAAGTTCGCTATTTTGTGTTTTAGCTGTTATAAAATATCTCACATTATATATATATATATATATATATATATATATATATATATATACACATATCGTACTTTGTGTCTACACTTTTCAAACGCCATTGTGCGTCATGCCAATCACCACTTCATGAAATGTGGTGCGTGTATATCGCCGATCAGAGTCTTGCTCAGCTCATCAGTATTGCGCAATTCTAAAGCCCTCGCCGCCGCACGCTCTATGCCTTTTGTCTTCAATGGGGTCAAGAGCAATGCTCATTAGCATCTTATGCTCTACAACGGAAGCGGAGTCTCGATCGGGCCAGCCTTTTGTCAAGGCCCTCTCGCTGTATGGTGAAGAAAGCCCAAATGTAGCTGAGTGGGGTTGCGCGCTGGCGCGGTCGGCTGGGCTCGCTTCGCTCGCTTCGCTCGCCCATTACAGCGAGAGGGCCTTGACAAAAGGCTACGATCGGGCAAGAACAATAGGTGCAAAGCGCACCGTAAAGTCGATGGTTGGAAAAAAAAAATTGTAACGGAAAAAAAATGTCTCAAAGCAACCGTGATTTGGGACACTTTTACTAATTTTTCACACTGAAATTTTCTGAACAGATAAATAAAACACCAAGGAATCATTATCCGTCATAAAATAACTTCCCTATTTGACCCGAGTAGTGCATCCCCTTCATCTCTGGCTCATTACAGGAAAACTCCACGTGCGACATAGTACTCATTGTGAGAGAGCGCCACACCGAATAGACGTCACCTAATAGGTTGCAGCGTGAAAAGCTTAAACTTCTTTAGACGAGCATGGGATCATTTTCTTTCTTTCTTTCTTTCTTTCTTTCTTTCTTTCTTTCTTTCTTTCTTTCTGTCTGTCTGTCTTTCTTTCTTTCTTTCTTTCTTTCTTTCTTTCTTTCTTTCTCTACATATGTAAAATAAAGAGAATATGTGCGGAATCAAACACAAAATCCTTACGTTTTGTTTTCCCGTTACCCGACTATTGCAATAATGTCGAAAGATAACTTTACAACGAGAAATGACAGTGTTTGAGACAGAAAAAACAACAACAAAAAACGGGAAATAAAGATTTGTTGGATTTTTTTTTTCATCACTGGGTAATACTGTTCCGTAGAATCTTTGGTTAGAGGGATTTAGCATTGCGTGCTGGCCAACGCGGCTCTAGCTGAAAGTCAGGGGATCGCGGTGATCGAACAGCAATTACTCGTTTACCTTCCTGTATATCAAAACATCCTTTGAACTACTGCGTATTGAAAGTAACGTGTAAAGGATGGAGAAAAAGACAGTTTGTTTTGAACAAAACAAGCACAAGTGTGATGATGGCACAATACCAATATACACACTGTCTCGAATAAAGAGAATCAGGCGCTAGTGTAGGGCCTATTTTCATACCCATGGGGACTTATCAAATTAAACAAGTACCAACTTGCACCAAAATGACGAGAACGCTAAATATAGAATTTCCGATCACCTTCGTAAATTTGAACCGAACCCGTTATCGCGAATTACGGCAAATTGCATGACATCGATCAAAACAACTCGTGACTATATCTGTTCGATCTGAAATTGAAATTAGCCTCCTACACTCTTAAAAAGAAAAGGGTAAATCAACATTTAAAAGGGCTGAGGAGTGACAACGTTTTTAAGGTAATGTTGCATTCACCCTATCTATCCAGCTGAATCCAACGTTAGATGTGCTAGATACAGCTAGAAAAAGGGTGAATACAACATTTTGAAAACGCTGTCGCTCCTCGCCCCTTTTAAAACGCTGTTTTACCCTTTTCTTTTTAAGAGTGTAATGCTACGTGTTTTGGTTGAGCAACCGCCTCGACAGACCAACGGACATTATGCGCAATATGTAATCATACAGCCAACTTCACTTTCAGATTGTGTACGTGGCGGTCGTCGCAAAGCGAATAACTTTGGAGCTGTATTTCTTTATTTATTTATCTATCTTTTTATGGCATTCAGTTACATATATATACCTTCCATTCAATCCTAGATTGGAACTACTTTCTCGATGTTTTCCTCTCTATCTGTCTTTCGGTATATGCAATGCTGAATTTCGTGTAGGATATTTTCTGCTATTACTTTTCGAACAAGAATCCGCCTTAGGGCTGGGTTCCACTGCCGATCAAATCTGCATGTTATGATCTATAGTCCGACAGAGTGTTAAAAAATATCGTGTATAGGAGGAAGCCAAAACCAATGTCGATCAAGGTAGATCGATCACATCCAGATCGATTCCGATCGCGTCCTTGTCGAGAGAGATTTGATTGGCAGTGGGAATCCATCGTTTCCATACTTGACTTCATGTATAGTTGCTATTACAGGGCCTACAGTTCGGGACATAGAGTCAAACTTTCGTTTTATAGGCCTATACTGATGGTATTACGCGTGCATTGATACATAATAAAAGCATTTCCTTCCTTTGTACGTTAGCGTGGGGACGATTAGTGAAGTTCACCACGATAATAATGAAAGGCTTGACCGTCAAAAGAAAGATGACCCTTTCCCAGGAACAATGAAAGCAGTGTCCAGCTGTCTTGAAAGACACCATCCTGGCGGAACAATACAAGAAGAATCGAATAAGACACGCTGATTCAACAACACACACAACGAGACTCGTTTTAGACACAGCTCGCAGAGGGTGCGCTCGCTTGTGAGTTGGGGTATCCCTCTTGCCAACTAGCTAAGAAATCATGTAAGCCATTTTAATAGTGTAAAATTTGTATGAATTTTACATACTAATTTTGGTGCAAACACCACACATCACGAACAGCTTCTTAGTGTAACTGATTAGGCCTATGATAACACAAGCAGTTGTATGGGCATAGTATTCGCGCTGTTACGTCACTGATAGGCAATCACGGGACGGATACACTGATTTGGTCTATCAACAAACATCAATTAGAAAAGCTATCTTTTTCGATTCTCTGATTAGATAGAATGATGTGGAATCGGGTTCTTTAGTGTGATCACTGTAAAGGTAAGATTATATGCCTAACTAAGACTTGACTCATTTCAAAAGAGCGCGTACCCTTATGTGATCCCCAAAATTCATAAAGAAAGGGGGAATGGAGTAGGGGATATAATAGGCTTTACCAAACATGCCAAATGGAGCAGCATCGCGCTGTCGACGATGCTTTTAACACATGTCCGAAATCATTAATTTTCCTTCAAAATATATGCAGCTGAGAGTGATCAATTTCACTAACATAAAAGTCTTAATCTCATTTCGTTCTGTCCCTTCTTTTTCATTAATAGAAACCATAATGATGAACGAGGATTCAAATCCTTAGGTTGTGGCATTTCTATTGCGTTTGACGGTTAAATTGCGGTATTGTGAAGGTTTCCAATTGACAGGACACATAATTCGCTGTAATTTAGATCAGCTGTAGAACGCGGGCATCCAATATTGATCATTATTTTAAGAAATATTTGTGAAAGATCGTGAAGATATCTTACGATACTCAAATTTACATAATCATACTACCAAATACCCAACGTCGAAGAGCTCTGCAAACTTCATAGTTGTGTTGATGATATTAAGCGATGGTCTCGCGATAATCATTTGAAATTGAATTCTGATAAATCAGAATTGTCAGGCGGGCTAGTTTTCTCACAAAAATTTATCTCCCAGTCCGTCAGAGATCTAGGAGTTATGGTAGATAAGCATCTGAACTTTAAAAAACAACAACAAACGAACAAATGAAATAACACACACATTAAGAACTCATGTCGTTCTGCTGCTTCAGGGGTATTTGTAAAAATACATTATTAATATCCGTAAGTTATCGGAGCAGTCTTCCACCGAACGTCTAATTCACGCATTTGTTACTTCTCATCTTGACTACTGCAATTTCCTTCTTGTTGGTCTCCCTGCTTCGAGTATTGCACCAAATTCAAAATTCAAAATACAGCTGCAAGGCTTGTAACCCTGACAAAAACATCTGACCAAATTACTCCAGTTATCCAATCCCTCCACTGGCTCCCCATACATCAACATATCACCTTTAAAATCATCCTTATTGTTTACAAGATAAATATTATGGATTAATCTTACCTCCCTTCCGCTCCTCCACTTCAGCCTGTTCTCTCTCTTCTCTCCAATTATCACGTGGTCCCGCACATACCCGCTATGGTGATATAGGACCTTTTCTGTATTTCCCCACCCCTTTGGAATAAACTCCCTCTCTATATTCGTATAGCTGAAAGTGTTGATATGTTCAAATCATTGTTGAAAACTTGTCTGCTTACTCAATCCTAATCTTGTTGTTGTTGTTGTTGCTGTTATGTACATAATGCTGTATCTTAATTATACCTCAATATTTTTAATGTATATATCGGGCATCCTTTCTCTTTATAAGATTATTGGTGCTGTTCGTTATTCCCAGGTTCGCTATTCCGAAGGGTCATTAATCTGAAATGCACAAATTTCCTATACCGAGGTTCGTTAATCCGAAAATGAAAAAGGGTTCGTTAATCCGAACATTGCGTTATTCCGACGGTTCGTTATTCCGGAGATTCGTTAGATTGAAAATGAAATTCGGAATAACGAAGCTTCGGAAAAACGAATCTTCGGACTAAAGAGTCTTGTGAATAACGAACCTTCGGAATAATGAGCTGTTACCAAGATTATTGGGCATTGGCAGGTTGATGTGCGATGCGTTGTAATGTGCTGGATTGTAAGCAAAAGTAAATATGTTATTTTTTCTTAATTGATCAACTTCATGTACATTAAAGTGTAGAGAGTTATATACGCCTACGCATGATCATCTTGATCTCAGTGGCCTCAAAATGTAATTTAGAAGACATCCCAGTGCAGCTGTAACAAATCTGTTAATCCAAAAATTACACGAAGGTTCGTCATTCAAAAAGGCAAATTATCTATCTATGCCGAAAAATAAACGTATGGCTCATCCTGCATGATTTAGAAAATGAAATAAAGTCTCATCCACAGTTACAAAATAAGGAGATGCAGTTGAAAATAAAACAAAATGACCGGATTTCACAGCACACTCACCCGAAAGAGGAATACGTATCACACACGAAATCGCTTTCATCAATATTGGAGCATTGTACTATACATGGTGAATGTATGCTTTGCGTAAATCCAGTTTCCGAACACAAAAGCTATACTCTTGATAGCTTAGTCAGGGGAGCACAATTGACTGAAAAAAAAAAATCATATCAATGAGATACTTCAACAGACTAAATAGAGAAATCACAGGCCTGCTTTTCTTAAAGAGTTAGTATTGATATTATACACTCGATTTATTTAGTGCTCCGCTGTGAATCGAGCGTAAAAATACAGTTTTGGTTATTGCTGAAAGCAAAACAGAAGAACACTTCGAATCGCAGCGTTTATGATTATATCATTATGCTTTACTTTAATGTAGCTTGTAGATACATGCATAGTACTTCCCGTGTCCGAGGCACGAGGATAGAGGTCATGAACTTCATGTCCAGTTTTATCATTTTTAGTATGTCAGTGTAGGTTCAAAACCACTAAATATGTACAATTTAGTGAAATACTTGTCGCAATAGTTTTACCAAAGAAAAAATAAAGCAACGACCGATTGTCATAGGTTTCGGGTAATAGTTACCGTTAGTACATTGTTAACTAGAACTGCCGAGAAT
This sequence comes from Diadema antillarum, assembly GCF_040938485.1. Taxonomy (NCBI): domain Eukaryota; kingdom Metazoa; phylum Echinodermata; class Echinoidea; order Diadematoida; family Diadematidae; genus Diadema; species Diadema antillarum. The sequence continues at coordinate 944,567 of NW_027272095.1, read as the reverse complement.
TTGAACATCCAGTTATGATTCTTTCGGAAGTTATGCATTCATAAAGATGGTAAACCCACCAAAAACAGCATGTCGCAAATTAATAGTTTTGCCGATATGTTACTATTATGCAAATGAAAGCATGATCTTTTTTCATTAAAACTTGTTCTAAGGCAAATTAAGCCATTTGCCTACACGTTAGAATAAAAAGAAATATAATTGAAAACTATTCAGTTGAATTATTTTACAAGTCAAAATTGTCGCAAAGGCCTGTGAAACATACGTTACTATGATTTCAAGTTTTCCTTTAAAACATTCCCTGGGGTTGAAATTGTGAATTATCCGTCCTAAAAACTTAAAAAATGTCTCGTCCAATGCTGTAAACAATAGTTGTGCCACCTGGTTATCTGCTGCAGAGAAAAAGCTTCAAGCACTAACATGTTTCAGACCGTATGGTTAAGAAATGAAACATACGTTACCACCGCTATGGAAAATTAAAAATGAAAATGTTACAAGGAAGATACCAAACATAGGCATACGGTACCCCAATCTCTACACTGAGTTTTCAATTAAATGAGCCATTACTAATCGCTTGAAAAAGTCACATCGAAGGTTAGATTTAACTTACGTTACTGAAACATACGTTACCCCCGAAAAAATAATCTTAATTAGATTCACTAACATTGCAACCATTCATCGATAACAAGTGCTATCTAGAACCATCTTACTCCATAGTTGCTTAGAAACAGTCCTTGCGACAAAATGGCGCATCACGTTGACGACTCACAGGGAATGGACTGCACGAGATCTTTCTCAGTATCTGAGCGAACGGTATATATATTTTCAAAGTCATGTTTAGCGTAATTACATTCAAATATTGGTACACTTTTACTATAAGCAAGTACTTTGGTGTTTGCTTTGTCGAGGAGAATAACAAGTTTACATCTCGCTCAGATATTTATACAACATTAAGGTACCTAAACATAGGGTCAATGTTGTAACGTAGGTTTCACTTAAGGTAACGTAGGTTTCAATTTTACATCTGCAGGTACACTGTCGTACTTTTCACCAAAGCTTTATCCTAAAAAAGACTAATATCCATAAATAGACAGATGAAAAACATATTTAACTTTTAGGCTTGAACTAACCATTCTTTTTGGCGATAATCATTGTCAATGAGGCCCTGAATACCCTGATAACGTAGGTTTCAATCACTCTATCAAAATCAATCCAATATGTATGTTAATGATATATGAATGATGAAAATAATTGTTTTCATTTGAATTATCATATCATTTACTTCAAAGTTATAGTGATTGTAGTCTACCAAATTCATTATGTGACACTTCATTCCTTGAAATTAGAGGTAACGTAGGTTACGTAATTATGTAAGAATATCTTATTATTGATTTGCAGTATGGATTTTCTTATTTCTCTGTGAAGGGAATCTTATCATTACTCCTTGGGTTCCAAGAGGTCAAAATGGGAAAATCAAGAGCCAAGATTCAGGCCGATTACTGAGGAAGGAAAAAGGAAAAGATTGGAGAAGAAGTACTCTCTTTAAAAATTGAGTGTAAATATTCACTCTTCATGGAGTGAATACTAAAAAGAGTGAATTTAGAGTAAAATTGGAATAAATTTTGAGTGAAAAAAGTTCATTTTCGCTCATTTTGGGGTGAGCTCAGGGATCACTCGAAGATTTAGGAGTGGTCCCTGAGGTCACTCTAAAAAGAGTGAAAATGAACATTTTCACTCTAAATTCACTCTTTTATTTTATTCACCCAGTTAAGAGTGAATACTTTCACTTGATTTTTTTTTAGAGAGTAAAGCCGAGAAACATTTGTAAAAAAGTATAACGTTCCTGTGGAAAATCTTAAGAGTTGGGAAAAACAAGAGCGTAGATAAAAAAATGAAAGAGTTAAAAAGCACAGAGCCTTCGGCAAGAAAATAAAAGAAGACTTAAACCGATCTCAGCAAAGGGAAGGTGATAATGTCGACTTGATTGACAAGGATTGACAAGGAAATTGATTCACAAATTTATTTATTTGCTAATGATGTATACTTATGTATGCTTTACAATGAAAGGTACTGGATAAAAGTGTTGGCTTGTAGATATCAAATTGAAAGGATGAAATGTATGTAAATTTCCTTGTTTATGCACCGAAAATCATTCATAAAAATTTCTACCCAATCTAAACTCTTCCGAGATATTAATGAAAATATGTTTAACCAAGAAAATAGAGGGAAGCGTCATACTAACGCTCTTATACCAAATTTTATATAATTTCACTCTAAAACAACTCGCCACTTTTGCATTATTCTCTCCTACACTGGCCAACCCACTATACCTTTTATTGACAGTTGCCTTTTGCAGAAAAATACCAGATTGTGAGTTTACAGTTGTCTTTTACAATGATGTAATATACATTGAAGACAATTTGTATGTCACCGAACTTTTATTCTATGTAATGGAAATAGAAGAATTGCAATTTGTTCTTCTGACATTTCTATGCCTTTTCCATTGCCTCTTCCCCCCCCCCCCAAAAAAAAAGAAGAACAAAACAAGGGGGCATCCAAATTATGAAAGGTGCGCCTTTTTGTGTTTATCATTGTTGTCTTTATAGACTAGTGTGTCATAGGTCAGTTATACTCTCAATCTAAAACCGTGAGAAAGCTGTCTATCTACGTGACCACTCTTAAATTGTTCATAATTCTGTATTTTTGTGACTATCACCCAAACCATGCATTATTGTTGCTTAAAACTTACCATGGCACATTATTGAATAATGTGCCAAGAAATCTGTACGTTTTAAGCAACACTAATGCATGGTTTATTCATTAATGAAACTAGTGGTAATCATGCATTATTAATCATAAAGCAGTGCTGGTGTTTGCCTGTTAAACTTCATAGGCTCGCTGTGATTTATTTCACATTTTTCACTCTTATGTCTGATATACCTTATTGATGTAAACTTTGATATGCTAAACAGTTAAGTGCTGACCAGCTTGTGCACTCACACTGTGCAATGTTGTTTAGCGATGTATCATTCCTTTTTAATGCTTTTTCCAATGCATCTCCATTTTCGAGTGATAAATATTTCAATCTGAAAACATTTGAAACATACGTTACAATTGTTTAAAGTACACACTGATACATTTTAGGGGTTCTTGACAATGTCTTTAGTGACTCTTATATAAGTGCATTCATTTGGTTTTAAACAGGCACTTCAACAGGTAATTTTGCAGTGAAACTCAAATATTCAGACAAAATAAACTCTTGAAATTTAAATATCTTATTCCAATTTTTCATATTAGGCCAAATGTATGGTACATTATACTATATAAGGACGATAACATCAGACGGCAATTAAATAAATCTGCTTCCCGAAGTACTGAAGGTCTTGCAACGCTGGTACTCTTGATATTTATTAGAACTCTTAAAATTTATCTTCTTTTTTAGTGTTTAATATATTTATGTAACATACGTGACTCATATGCGTAACAAACGTTACCAAGGTTTAAACAGTCACATTTTCATTTGTCCTATGGTGACTGAGATTGTTTGAGAATATGTGTAGGACAAATCCATCTAAAATCATTTGGCAGTTTTCTACAAGTTCTATGTGTACGAATAAAAAAAAATATAGGAAACAATCTAACTTTACATAGTTAACAACCTCCATCATATCTATCAATATCTTAATTCACGGTTACAGTATACTCATCAAATGAATGAAAAATATAGCAGGCACATTGAAATAAGAATGGTCATATCTTCGAAACTATCCACCAACAGAAGGATAGTTGCATTGTCCATCCCTAAACAGAATGAATATGGTCAAAGAAAAATAAGCGCAGTAACGTAAGTTACAGTGGTGAAATTTTCATGTTCAGCTTCAAATTTCAGAACATAAAAAGTTTGCAATATTTGTTGCTCATTTTTGTTTAGGTTGAAATTCAGTGTATCCTCTAGCAATTTTTCGTTGTCTGAATGTTTTTTAGAAAACTTTATTTTTTCAAAATTTCAAAACCTGAATTGTACATTTTTAATGGTTTTGGCCCTGTAGTTCATTCTTTTAATGCTAGATTTCATCAGCCCCCCCCCCCCCCCCCATGCTGAGTCTGATATATCAATACCCGCCTTCACGATGTGCAAAATAGCGCGTTACTGAACATGCTCCAATACTCGAGGTTTTTTTTTTTTCCCAACTTCTCAGACAAAAGAGCGTACACGCGAGGATTGTACACTTTTTGGTTCAGACGCTCCAGCCACCCTCGGAAAGTTGAGGTTTTTTTTTGCAACCGTTCACACGTACAGAAAATAACCCGCTAATTGCCAATCGATGAAACTATTGTTCTTGTGCCTCACAGTGGTGTGGAGAGCACGCTGTTGTTAATGATGAGAATAAAAGAACTCAATCAAGTTTCTAAACCCGACCGTTCAAGTACTGCCGGAGCAAATACCGCGCTCATTCAGAAATATCAGCAAGATTTCTGAGGTTATGCATCGCGCTACTAGTTCGCACTAATTTTCTGTTGTGTGTGTGTGTGTGTGTGTGTGTGTGTGTGTGTGTGTGTGTGTGTGTGTGTGTCCACATGTGCAAAAGACTGGAGTTTGCTAAAGGGTAACAAAAATTGAGTTCTGTAACATGCTAATTTGTGTACGTGTGAACCCCCTATTACAGGTATGTTGTAAGACTTTTGTTGGACTTTGTTGTCAGACTTTTTGTTGGACTTTGTTTGACCTACAAAAGGAGGTTTGATTCTAGCCTGCTCGCTTGCTGTGTTCTATCATTTATTTTGCAGTAACGTGTCTGTTTGTATTGCTGGTATGCCATACGGAATATTGTAGGCCCTACCATGAATCCACCTTCCTGGGGACCGTTTCATGAAACTTTTTGTCAGTGATTTACACTGACAACTGTTAAAAGCTACTGAAAGCCTTGCGTCTGATTGGCTGATGGCAAATTTGTCGGTGAAAACTTCCGACGAACTCGTTGATGAAACGCAACCCCCCCCCCCCCCCCCCCCCCCCGTTGATCTACTTTGCGATTCGTTTGCTTTGTATACGCCCTTGAACGGGTGGCGGTTTTTTCCTCTCTCTCTCTCTCTCTCTCTCTCTCTCTCTCTCTCTCTCTCTCTCTCATGTCATGATGATGATAGTCGTGTATTGAATGTTATAGGATATGACTATAAAACTGATCTGAATAGCAATGGTGATGACAATTACTACTGCTGGCATAAGTGACAGCTAAATGAACAGATGTTTCCTTGTTCTGATTTCACCTCTCCCTCATTTCTCACTCTTGTTTGCCCCCTCCCATGAATGATAAACAACAACAACAACAACAACAACAACAACAACAACAACAACAACAACAACAACAACAACAACAACAACAACAGACTTAACCGCACAACAAGTCAGATAAATGCGTGCTGGCAACCAATAGACCTATACGTGACACGTATCTTTTAGGTTGAAACTAACTTAATGGCCACGACAAATCATATCAGAGGAAATAATGGCAGAAGAAAAAAAAAAAAAACTGACAACCTTTCTAGTGTAAATTTCTGCGAAAACAGGTGGCCCCCCAAAAAATGCGCGCACTGCAACTATTTCAGGTTATAAGCAGTCTGTAAACCGACCGAACGGCATAATTCTATCAAAATGTCGCCTTATCTTGGCTTCTTTAACAGTAAAAAAAAACCCACACGTTGAACAGTATTGGTGTATTACACATTAATGTTAGCACTAAAACAAAACAAAGGGGTTATTCGTCGCTTCATACTTACAATCAAATCACGTGTCAAAAAAAATGATGATATAAAAAAGGTCCCGAATGCCGAAGAAAATATCGCTTTCCTAGATGCCGTTGCAACAAGCTGTTCAGTTTATAGTGTAAGAGCTATACCTACCCAATTACACAACAGTAGGCCTACATAATATCATGGCAACATAATATTGAAACTTCTTTCGATCTCACACTCATAAAATCTGCGTACCACTGCGTGTGAAAATTAGAATGAACATCACGGACATATCAACTGAGAAGTTCCTCTAGATACTTCTTCCCGACTTGGCGATCATCAAACAGTAAAAGACGTGACTATTAATTTATTTGTATCGAATGTAAACTGTTTACTGTAAACGAAAAAAACTATATGGAGTGCCTCCTCCGTTTATTGTCTTTGCCGTAACCATGGAGCTACTACGAAACCAAACAAGTAGCACGCATGGACGGCGCGTTTCATTGAACTTGATAACCACGTGTTTCGCACTTCGGCACATATTGCACTGCGCGAAACGTAGCGATTACCGTACTTGTGGCGGACATACTGACTTTGGTCAAGGAATGAAAATAGAATACATTAAGAAAAATATTATGATATTGAAATACCGACATCATGAAAATGTTTGGAAACAACGAATGATTATGGAGTATAGAAATGAAAATGCCAAACAAAGATTTTCATTCGCTCATAGGGAAGCTCTCTAGAAGAGATGAAAGCATCTCCCCTCGTATGGCAGTATAAGTTTCCCCAACAAGCTGAGGTTAGTGAGGTGTACACCAGGGCTCGACACTAACGGTGGCTCGGTGGACAGGGGCCACCAAAAACGCACGTCGGGCCACCAAAAAAAGTCGGATGTTTGCCTTTACTTTTGGAAATGGACAGCGGTAACAGTCGACTCCGTATAAGATGCTAAAATAAATGTCAGATGTTGTTTTTATTTTTGGAAATGAATAGCGGTAATATTCGACTCCGTACGGTACTAAAATAAATGTCGGATGTTTGCTTATACCAAGGATGCTTATACTTTTCGATTTGAATAACGGTAAGATTCAGCTCCGTACGGTGCTAAAATTAATGTCAGAAATTCGATTTTGCGTTCGGAAATGAATAACAGTAATATTCGACTCCGTACGGTGATTAAATAAATATCGCATGTTTGCTTTGACGTTCGGAAATGACTACTAATGATATACAACTCCGTACGATGATAAAAAAAATGCCGGGTATTTGCTTATGCGTTCGAAAGTAAATAGCAATAACATTCAGCTCTGAAAGATGTTAATATAAGTGTCGGAAATTTACTTTGACGTTCGGAAATAAATAACAATGATATTGAACTCCGTACGATGATAAAATAAATGCCGGATGTTTTCTTTCAAGCTCTGGATTTGTGGAAAGATAATAATGTACGTTCATCACTTTTTTTTTCATGATTCATTCAAGAATTTCGGGAGTCTGACAGCCATCGGATCTCGTTACGATGTTTTTGTATTGTTTACAGACAAGTATGGCAAACATGAGAGCAAGGCTTCATAGAAGATGAATTACCCTGGTGGCAATCATTGAACGACAATTTCAATTCAATGGGCAATCGTCGGGACCACTCGCGATGTTAGAAAAAATAAACACCTCAGCATCGAGCAATTTCTATCATTGAATGAGCAATCGTCGGGACGATGTGCGACGTTTCAAACTCATACCAAACGGTGATTTAAGTTCAATGGGCAAGCCTAGGGACGATGCGCGACGCTTTAACAATTACTAAACGCGTCTCTGACCAGTGATTCAAGTTGAATGGACAATCGTCGGGACGATAAGTGCGACGTTTGAACAATTATGGATTAACAAACTCGCCACGGAACGGGGATTTAAATTCAATGGTCAATCGTCGGGACGATGAGCGACGCGAAACCATCACCAAAACCTTTACAAAACGGTTAGTCAAGTTGAATACGCAGTCGTCGGGGACGATGTGCGACGTTTGAACAATCACTGAAACGCTTCGCCGATCGACAAAAGACCTCCTTAATTGATTAGTCGAGACGAAAAGAGACGACTTCGTTCCGACTCGTCGGAACCATCTTTTGTTGATATTTATAATGAGCCAAAAAGAGCGCAGTAATGGGCACATGAGGCCCAAAATTTGGATCGTCGGGGACGATTGGCGACGATCTTTTGTCTCATATCTCCCTAACACAGTTTTTCTGTTGTGCCTAAATTTAAAAAAAAAATTCATATCTTTTTTATTTGTCCAATAATATTCTATTTAACTGTGATGGGAAGGCAACATTGTATAACCGAATTAGAACATATGTTATTATGACAATTAACATTTACATTAATTGTGGAGAGGCCGTTTTGTGTGATGGACTTGGGTCGTTCTTTGATTCATATGGACTTGGGTCGTTCTTTGATTCATATACATGATATTCTGCTATAGAGACTAGAGAAGAACGAGAGAGGGCGCTATAATATGAATGTAAGAATGACCCACGTCCTTCATTCTTACATTCATATAAGATTTAACTCATTTATTTCAGGCACTTCCAGGGGTAATTAGGGTTTATCATTTATACACAAGATGAGTCCATTCATATTAAAGCTACAATTTCCCATGTCAAACTGAATTTGGCCAAAAATTGGACTTGGGTCGTTCTTATATTCAGGTCTTCATAATTATATATATATATATATATATATATATATATATATATATATATATATATATTATTTATATACACATGACCGTGCGTTACAAAACCAACAAGAAGTAAAACGAACTGCGTTTTATGTGATTATTCAAACTGATGAAATAGATATTTCCTTTGTCTTATTTTTTTCTTAACAAAACAAAGTTTGGAAACATGAATAACAAAGTGTCATTTTATGCATTGTTTCCTTTCTAGAAAACTCTTCTCACACATCTCAGGTGTATGGATTCGCAACACGAGGGTGTTTTGTTAACTTCACTTTCAATTTTGATAACTGTTGAAAGGTCACGCTGTTCTTTGTTATTGCAAGTAAAAACCTACGCATGAGTAATTGAGTGTACTTAATGGGTGTGAAAGCTTTCAGTTTAGTTCGATATCTAATATAGAGTTGGTTGCTGATGAATCATTTGTCGTGTTCTTTAATAATTACAATATGGCACTTACGAATATACCATAGATTTCAAAGCCTTTGTTGTCTGTACTGGAAATTTTCCTCCAAGAGCTTAGTTTCGATTCAGAAGTATAGGGATATAAAAACGAGACCAAGATGGTTAAAAATTCATTCATTATGACTAAGCTACTCATTTGGAAATGCCATCATAGCTTGATAAGCATAATGTATGCCCGACAAACAAAATGACACCAAAAAGGTTTTGCCACCTCAGGTGGTACCAATAACCCATTTTTCGGGACTTGGCCCATGGACTAATAAGCTCTCTCCACGTGTACGCTACTCTGAACTGTGTTCTACGGAAGCTTATACGTGCCAAAGAGATGACACAATAAAAAGACGAGAAGACAAGTTTAATACAGGAACTCGTCCTCTCGTTATTTAAGGCCGTGTCACACCAGCCTTGCGTGCGACTTGCAAAGAACAATTTTCACTACCCGGAGGTCCCCGTAGATATCCGCACATGACAGTACCTAGCATGTATCTCAAAAGTAGTAGCCCGGAGGTGCGGACGCATATTTTTTTACCCGCAACCGTGTTTAGGCCCTGTCACACCCTTCCGGGCAAGCTACTCGGGCTTGTTACGTATAGGGATTTTTTAGCATACCGGACATTCCTGACGGCGGAAAAGGATTTGTGCGAGTCAGCGCATGTGTCTTACTTGCTGGACGCGTTATACTTGCGAGTATTCTGTGTGAGTTTTGTACCAGTCGCGTGGGGGCTGACAACTTAGTGAAGGAATTCCTCTAATGGAATGGCTGAAATCTCACAGAATTTCATTATTTTGGCTGCATACGGGACTGCGAAGTACCTGCGTGGGAATTGCGTGGGAAGTACTGCCGCTAAGGGTCTCCTACTGGCGTTCTGCGTGGACCTCTACGGGCATTCCCGCGACTCACCCGGAAAAAGTTTTGGTCATGCTCAAAACTTGGCTGCGGTTAAATCGGACTTGCGTGAGAACCTCCGGGCAACTACTCGCTAGATACTGTCAGGTGCGGACCAACTGCGGAGAGCTCCTTGGAGTAAATTTGTTTCCCCGCAAGTCAAGCCGCAGAAATCCCCCCGTACGGTATGACAAGGCATGAATGAAAATTGCAAACATTCTTGTTCGCCCGCTGAAAATCTTCTACGTGCTGGAAACTACTAGGTGTTTCAAAAAACATTTCCCACTTTTGATCATAAATAATTCAAAAACTATTCATTCGATAAAACTGTCATTGATATGAGTAATAGCTGGATAGTGTACAATTTGGTTAGAGGTAATTTGCACGTGAAAACATAAATCAGTTTCATTAAATCTAAGATTGATTTTGAAGTAAGGTTTCAGATTTTGGTCAAATTTTAACCCTCTGTACAAAAATTGAACTTCGCACAGGAACCAATGATGTGTATGTGAGTGTGTGCTAACAATGGCCCTGAACAATGGACATGCCTGAACCACCTGTTGACTAGGCGTCAGTCTCGCGCTCCCTGGCACATGAATGCTTAATCAATAATTCATGTGAATTGCCCTGGCCACTGCTAGTCTGAATTCATGCACGGTAAAGTGCTTGTAAACACCAAATTCCAGCTGGCAATCATTTTCAAATTTTGCTTCACATATCACTAAATTTGGGATGAAATAAGCATAAATGATCTAAAGTTCCTCATTTTTATACAACTGTCTACTAATTGAATAGTCTGACAACTTTTTCACTTTTTCGATAAAAAGAGATCATTTTTGGTAAAGAGTTCAGCAGCATTTATCATTGGGGCGATTTGTTTCAGAGTAGATTTATTTAAGGCTCCATATACACAAGTGTATATATACTCTAATTGATTTTCTTTACTTCCTGTCACCATGTTTACGATAGAACAGGAGGTATTCATTGTAATTTCGTTTTTCAGAAGTAGGGAGAGCACTGTCGCGACTCAACGACAGTATCGACAGGCGTTTGTCTTTACACAGATACTGCCAGAGGCTGAATAAAGACTAGCTGTGATAGTGGAATTTCTCATGAATGAATAATGAAGCATTCAAACCCTGGGGTGGTATTCTGAGGTCGTAATTAAGTCTGTAATTAACTTCGTGATTAAGTCGTGAAGTTAATAGGCCCTTAATCATGGGCAAAATCGGTATTCTGAGGACGTAATTAAGGTATGATTAAGTCCCCTGTGATTATCTTAGGTCCCTCCCATCTAATTGTTATTCCATCCAATCAGACGTGTTGTTAGAAGCCAAAATGATGATTACACGCGCAAATATGCCCTCAATGCGCGCTCCTCCACTCCCCCTGTAATTACAGCCCAAGAGCTCCGTGCGCACACTCCGGTACCCCTCACCTACGCACGCGAAGATCTCAACCTCTTTGCTCACATAAAATGACAAAATTCCTCGAAGATCGGCTATATTTCTTTTTTTCTCTGAATTCTACGGATACCATGATAACAAGATTCAACTGCTCCTCGGTTACCGAAGACGGTAAGCATCGCTGTGGCAGAGAAAACGCGATTTAATGCATGATATCGGAGTAGTTAATGACACTCTTTGGTATCATTAAGTTTTCCATTAACTTTCATACTTAATTACACCCTCAGAATACCGATTCGTAATTAACTCTGTGATTAAGTCCTCTCAGAGGTGCGCGCGCATTGATACGCGCAAACGCGTAGGTCCTTCCCGCCAAAACGCTTGTTGCTATGGTAGTTAATATACCCCCTACTTAATCATGCTCTCAGAATACCAATTCGGTAATTAAGTGCTAATTAGACACTTAATAAGCTCTCAGAATACGGCCCCTGGCCATTGTTCAGGACCATTGTCAGGGTGTTAACCACACACTCCCATACACACCCATTGACCCCTGTGCAAAGTGAAATTTTGTACAGAGGGTTGAAAATAGAGCAAAGTCTAGAACCTAACTGTGAAATTAATCATGGATTTCATGAAACTTATTTATGATTTCATATTCAATCTACCTTCAACCAAATTGTACACTATTCAGCTATCACTCATATCAATGACAGTGTCATCTGATATATAGTTTTTGAATTATTAAGAATCAAAAGTGGGAAATGTTTTTTGAAACACCTAGTACCTCCTCGCCACAAGCCCGCGTTATGGTGTGATACGGCCTTTAACTTGTCTTCTCGTCTTCTTATCGCGTCATCTGGTTGGCACTTATACGCTTCCGCATTCAGGGTTCTATGGACATGGTCGGCATGACATCGTTAAGGACTGAGAATTGTGTAAACACAGTCAGTGCCGCGGTGCAGGATCTACGATCATGTACCTTGTCAAATTACGTTCTGCAAGTATTACAAATATCCTGTACATATGCAATGTATATAATTTCTTTGTTAATTTGATGGAAGTGAAAATAAAGTTGAATCTTTAATCTTGAATCTTCACATCATTCTAGCAGTTACTCAGGGAGATGAGAATTCAAACCTCCTTGAAACATTCAAAAACTAGGCTCTGCTACGAGAGTGGAGGAAATTTGACTGTCCATACCGAGATTATGACCTTGGACTTGTCAACATCATTAATGCTGAAATAAAATACTTGACGCCGTGCCAAAATAGATGCTAAAAGTTTGATATTGGCGAAAAAGGAACACAAATTATGGAAATGAAGATTTTATTTTAATCTGTATATATCATATTTCTTATAAAGACAACTGCTATGGTACTATGTTGGTAGGCCAAGTGTTAGACCTTTCGTTAGAGGGATTGAGTAACTGTTGGTAGCTTCAGAGTGATACTGACACTGACTCAAGAATAAGAGCAGAAGAGGTTCAAATGAGATAAACACGAATGGTCACGAACGATTTACACAGTAGGCCCTATAGCACACCACAAAATCAGGGTCCATACAAAATGCAAGAACGCAAGGTGATATTCATGTCGAATGTTTTAAGTAATTGTAAGTACACACTCACATGCACACATCATAGGGTCCTGTATACTGTTCAAGTTTTGTACAGAGGGTTAAGCTCAGACTAAAATCCGGGACTTACTTTAAAATTAACCATTGACTCAATACAATGACTTATGCTTTTCCATATTCAAATCACTCAATATTACTGTAACCTATTCAGCTATTACTCATACCAATGACAGTGTTATCTCATATAGTTTTCAAAGTATTAAGGATAAAAAATGGAGAATTATTTGGTCTTTTTTTCTAAGACTAGTTAGTACAACACACACAATAAAGACATAGGGTCTATTACACACATTTGAAAACCAAAAGAACTACAAAATATTAATGTGGCGACTGGTTTGCCCCCGCCATATCTCACTATTCCTGCAATAAAACTACAAAACATCTTACATGAGACTACAGTTTCACATGTCTAATGATAATCAAACATAACATATTTAGAAATGTGACTGCACAAGCCGTAACAATTATATCAACCTACTATAGGTATAAGTGGATGTCCTATTGCATAAAAAGAAAATAATAATAATCAGCCCGAAACGTAGTTGTGACATCTGAGCGTATTCTTTATTCTCTCTTATCTGATACTGTCCACTTAATCAGGCAATCTGGAGCTAGTCACGATTAATTCAATTTGCATTGTGATGAACTGCTTGTTTCAAAAATTACGAAACCATGGGACATCGGACGTTTGCATTATGTGGAATCAGTTGCCTCGTATTCGCCATTCTAGGGTAATATCTCGAATGTCGATTGTTTCAAATCCTCCCTCCATACTGCAGCACCTTTGGGACTTTTCTTTCATTTAGAAGTGTTACTCAAAATAATGATAGAAGTATTGTATGTGTGTTTAATTTCTGCTCTTGTCATATTCCTTCTCTGTTTCTTCCATTCTAAAGAGTGCAACCATGTAAAATACATACAAGTCGATCATTTTTTTCAAGTGTGTGACGTCAAGTTCTAGCGCGTTTTAGTTGTTGTTCTTTTAAATTTATGGAGCTCTCTGCCGGATGGGCAATTTGCTCCAAATTGAATATGCATTTAAGGAATTATTTTAACTATCAAAGTCTACACTATACTACTACCACTACTAATTTACAAAGAACAAAAAACAAAACAAAACAAAACAAAACAAATAGCCCCTTATTATATTCATTTTAAACATGGCGTACATTTCAGGTAATCACACGAAAGAGAACAGATATGTTTTGGGAAAAGCAGATGTAGCTTGCCTACTCCTGCACCGAAGTGCACGGTTACACTCTTCGACAACAGAGAGATAGTGCAAACTTCAAGTGTGGATTTGACATCACCTCCGAAAGAGTGAAGGATGATTTGTCTTTAAACTATAATGTCTACGGTTACTAAAAAAATACATCTTTCCCCATGAGTACATGAGACAATTTGTATAAGCGTGTACACATGACACCACAAGTACGTACACATACAGACACGTACGTTTCATACACACACACACACACACAAACACACACACACACACACACACGTTTATATGCGCACTCGGTAGGCCAGCATGTTGTGGCAGGTGCCCTGAGGTGTGCATAATTAATGAGATAATCTCTCGCTTGGTTATGGAAAAGGCGCTCTCTTCGATTGTCCCACGCATACAGCCAAGTTCTTGTCATTATTCTTCCTTGATAATCCTCTGTAGTCCACGTTGAGGGCTATTTTCCTTCGTTTTTTTTTTCGGATGTTTTCTGCCTGGTAGGATAATCTTGCAGTATTAAGGTAAGGAATTTCGCTTGAATTTTTTTCTTTTTTGTTGGGGGGGGGGAATAAGTATGATGGTGGAATTGAAATCCAAATTGACTTCTATCATAGCATGTGTGGCCATTGTTGAGCGAAGTTTGGAAATACTGCAGTGTCGTGAATTTACAGGTTAAAGAGAATGACACAACATTCTTATAAACCTCTAACGTCCCCGGTTGTCTAGTGATATCTTGTCTCCCTTTGTTTGTCGTCCACGGGCGAGGAACAAAGAGGACAAATTTACCTACCGTGCATGTCAATACCCTTTGATATAACGTGATACCACTGAAGGAATTTCGCTGAAAATGCCATTCGATTTGTATATAATGATAATAATAACAATAATTGACAGTGCTTATACAGCGCATAACACAAAGTGATAATGTCCCTATGCGCTTGTAATCTGTATTTGGACTGGTGTGAAACGTTTAATATTTATTTCTTCGTTTTCCCTCTCAATACATACTGCAGCGAATGTCGAAGTTTGTAGCAGTTTTGATTCTTTCTGTCGGGACCGGTAAGTTGATTATATCTGTGAGTTCAAATGACTATCATCGTAGGGAATGTTATCAATGAAGAAAAAAAAAAATGTTTGCATTACAATTTGTTGGCATTAAGATTTGTTGCCATTGCATCTAACTTTCGAATTCGAAGACCTGTTGCAATTCATCTTTGCTAACGCTTTCTGATAGGCAGTTTGCTATGCGCAGTCGATGTGAAAAGCATGTGGTATATCCGTATGTTGCCCTTTTGGAAGGAGTACATAGAGATAAATAATATGGATCGCATCTCAAGGGAAATAATACAGCATACTATAAAACATATAGGCAGAAACATGCCTCATATACTCCAAAAAATTATACTCTGTGCTTTAGATGGGGAAGGAAAGGTTGTGGAAAATCGGTCAAGCTTTGACAAAGCACATAATACACATTCAAAATAAAAACTATCATGAAAGTTTGATTGCGAGCCATTTCCACATGTTGTTCCCTTTACCCCACATTAAGAACTAAACCAACAGAAGAAGGACTATTGCACTTGTTGAAGAACATGAAAAAAATACAGAACGCTGCACAAAGTTCATTTAAGTCTTGTGCCACATTCCCACGACCGACTCGGTCGACGGCCAACTTCGCATATTCTGCTCAAGCCCACAAACCCACCCAAACCGATCGATAAATCGCCAAATGTCACAGTACAATGAAATCGTCTCTCGCGATTCCATTCCTGTTGGTGTCATGTAGCTTGATTTTATGTGGTGATTGAACATCAATGGGTGTTTCTAACTAGATTTGCGCGTAGATTCTTCCTTTTTTAACCACTGTTTTGAGGGCAAGAGTCATATCTCTACAATAACGTACCAACTGTTGATTTGAAAGAAAATCAATCACATATTATACTGTCATACAATATATTGCAAAACAAAACTTGGCATTTTCTGTACATCTTTTTTTCTGACATGTCCTGGGTTACAGAATCCAGAAAGGTTACATAGATTTGAAGGACAAAAATAATTAAAAGAAAAAAAAAATGACTACGTTGCAGTCTCACAAATATGTAGCACACACGAGTTAGACCATGGCTCATAAAGAGTTAATAACAAGCAAAAGTCCAACATGGATTGCTTTTGGGATGCATACAGCTTGTATTCCATGATATCAGTGTCGGAATACAGTAAGTACAGCCTGCGAAACACAATTTTCTTGTTATTATACATACTATTTTTAACGATAGTCAGCCTACTTTTTTTTCTTTTTTTTTTTTTAGACAAGCACTATTATATATTTAAGTATTTTTTATGTTTTAGAAAGCTGTAGGCATGACTCAGAAAAAAAAAATATGGACAAGGACAATGACAACCAATTGCCGCTCAGACATTTTAAGGTAGGGTCCTCAAATGGTTGTCGATGGTCCCCATATAGTTTTAGTAGCTGGAGATTGGTCCAGTCCTTGCTTATGTGTGACCAAGCCTTAGATTAATTTCAATTACCACTGGGCGGATGTGAACTTCTCTAAAGCAGGACTGGTGGTTGGAAAGTGTGACGTTCCTCCTCCACCATGCAACAATTGCTCTGATGAAAGAGTGAGTGCCGGAGAAGACACTCTGTCGCAGGGATCCCTCCTGCTCTGGACCTGTGACCCTGGCTATGTCATGACTGGGGATGGTGACACGGTGGTCTGGGTGTGCGGGCAGAACGATACATGGCTTGGACCAGATCCCAACTGCACAGGTAACTGTTTTATATTATCTACAATAATCAATTTAATCAAAATAGCCTATAACAGACCTTGTTCTCATCGATTATCTAAAAAGAGATTTATTAAGAAACTGTCCGTTTTGTTTTAAACAAAAGAAAAAATACTTCTAAACGTATCCATGAACCTCCAAATGCATTTTGGCGAATTTTGTGGATTTTCATACGCGTTTATATAATGTCCGTTTTCTCCTTCGTGCCACATTTCTCGCCAGGAACTTTCATGGTTCAGAAAAAAAAAACACAATTTTTCGAATGGTCAATGTTATCTTTTCTTTGTATTGTATTTCCAATTTACTCCATATGATGGAATGTAATACAAGACCTCTTTACTCCCCCCCCCCCCAAAAAAAAGGAAATATTTTTAAAGGACAGTCTGATGGAAGTGCAAACAAGAAACGCTGCATTGCTAAACTTGGTGCGAAAACACATGAAATTGCAAGGATGTATCCGACAAAAACATGTAAACCTTCAGTGTGCTTTCTTTATTTCTTGTTCACGGATGTGTGTAAAATTTGTGCACATTTTGATTCAATGGTATAGAGAAACATTAAAGGGATGGTACAGTATTGGTAGACATGAACATTTGGCTTTAACTTTTTTGCGAGATACCAAGAAAACACTTACGAAATAGTACAGAGCATAACATAAAAGAAATTCAAAGTTTATTTGATAAAAATCGGGTTTGGAATAGCTGAAACATCCAAAAACAAAGTAAATCAAAACGATCTTAATAAAATATGGGTCCCACACTTTATTAGGATCGCTCTGTTTTGGTTATCTTGGTCATTTCAAAACCAATTTTCATCAAATAAACATTGAATCCCTCTTGGGATTACATGCTCTTTCATATTTCATAAGAGGATTCTCACAATCTCGCCAAAAACTGGTAAAAACCTGAAGTTAAGTCTTAACCAAAACTATAGATCCCTTTAAGAGCAAGATAGAGTTGAAGCATTGCGCATTCACGAATCTTATAGGAAAGGCTGTGTGACATGAAATCGTAGGACCTGAGTCAGTTACGAGCCCTTTCTGTGCCAGCAAGATTTAATGTGGAGAACCTTCACACACGTGCCTATAGGGAAGAAAATATTGTCGGAACAGTTACACAGAGTGTTATTAAAATGAATTGTACAGCATGCACATAATGTGTTCGACATCAAGGTAATAATTTATATTTTCAAGTGGGTATATGGCTGCCTGCCAATTGTCTATGGGCCCACACACACTCGTTAAATACTGTCGTTGTGAAACCGAGACAGTTGATGAATCTACAGTGTAATCCAATACAGACGAAAGTGCCCTTTCCTTCGTGAAGGGGATTCAGATAACATCAACAAACATGACTGTCTGGAAACCATTTTGTTCATACGAACAATGTGGAAAAGATAATGATAGTCGTTTTCAAGAATTAAACACTTTTCTCCATTCGATGCAGTGTGAAAGGTATGAAATGTGAAGAGAATCAAATAGGCTTAATGTATTGTCTGTCTCCATTCTAAAAATAATTGAGAAGACTTAAATCGTGTAGGCCCATAAATTTGCAGAACTCGGCGCATTGACAATAGTTATTCTGTGAATTATCAGCTGCGATAATAAATAAAATTCAAAGACAGAAAAAATACGTATGTTTAGAGTACAAGCTTGCAGGAACATCGTGAGTGCTAGCACATAGCTAAACATTCTTTTTTTTTAACATTATAAAACAATTATGACAATGATGACGACTTCTATACTTCAATACAGCGCATCTGTATTTTGGTAGGTTTCTGTCTTAAATGAAATCAAATCAATCAATTCTACAAGAAAAATATCTTCACTTTAGCAATTACGGCAAACATCACAGATGGTAATGATGATAACAATATAAGTAATAATGGTGATAATAATATCAGTTACGGATGTTAACAGAACTATTTCCGCAGAAGTGCTCACAGCCGTTTAGATAGAAGAAAAAAGAAGAAAATTGGAAAAATAAAGCTTAAATAATTTAGAACAAACTTAAAACAACCAAACCAAAAAAAAGTTACATTCACACTATGTGTTTATTTTCGATTTGAATGTATCAGTTTTGGGAATATCTTTTAAATGGCAATATATTCCAAAGATACACCACCATTAATAAATGACACCCCCATTCTGTATAAACGTTTGGTACAATATGATGAAATACATTCAGATGAACATAGCTGCCAGCAGGGGTATATTGCTTTAAACAAGAGAAACATTATACTTTCTGGCCGTTTGCAATGGATACAATGAAACATGAGTAGAAGTAGTTTCAAGAGAATTCTTGATTCCATATTCATAACATGATATTGTTGGAGTAAAGGGATATCATGATCGCGTTTTCTCATGTTTTTAGAGTGAGTTATTATACGGGAAGCTGCATTCTGAAGTTTTTGAAGGCATGATACTAATAATGTGGAGTAACTGAAGTGAAACATTTTAGAAATCTAGTCTACGGGATGTAAAATGTTGTAGAAAATTGTCGGCAGCAGACTGATTCAAGTATTTCCGCAAAAATCTCATATTACGAAAATAATAAAAGTTTTACAGACAAAAGATAAAATAGTTGCAAAGACATCGACGGATCGAACAGTACTCTTTATACCTGCTGGAATCGAAGAGGAGTACATCAACACTCATAATTTGTTTAGACTGCAAATTTTACCTTTTCATTTTATGGGTCTAGATTAGTGAAACAAAAAAATTAGGATTCATTATCATTGAAGTTCAAAAAAATAGTGACACATCCAATTTGTAATGACATCAATGCATCATTCAAACTAACTGACAAACTGCCAAAACGTCCTCCTCGTTAATAATAATTAATATTGATATGCCTTACACGACTGTGTTGACATACTTGTGAACGAAAATGTGGAAATATTTTTTGATGCACAGAACTCCAAATGTGGTGATTTATAGTAATCACTGTGATTTTTCTATGATGCCTTCTTTTTCTGTTATTTCTATAACATGAAAGTAGTCTCCCCTTTCTACCTCACCTGCCTAGAAGTGTCATGCTCTGATCCGCCCATTCCTGCGAACGGATCCATAAGCGGAGGGCGCCAGCATAGGTATCCCCAAGGAACAAACGTGTCCTATGTATGTGACTCCGGCTACTCATTAACATTCACAAACTCTTCAGCATATGTAACGTGTGGGAGCAACGGGGAGTGGACATTCAGCGGGGCATACTGTAAAAGTGAGTTTACTGCTCTCATACATTATTGTTCAGAAAAAAATAATTGAAGTAACTTTTTAAGGAACTTTTTCAAACACATTGTGACAATAGTAATTCTAACTTTGCTTTATAACTTTTCATTTTTGTTTCTATAGTTGACTGCCCTGAGAATTACATTGAGCACAATAATGTATGCTTTAAGGATTTCCCGTCAGAAAATCGACATGGCTATGCCTGGACAGCCGCTCGTCAGGAGTGCAAAAATAATGAAGAGATCCTTGCGCTCTCAAAAGACAACAGCACTCATGCTTTCTTGAAGAACATGACTGGCAACGACAATTACTGGATTGGTGCAAGACAAGGAAGGAACTGGAAGTGGGCCTCCAGTGAGTTGAATCCTCCATTATACCATCTTATTTGCCATTGTGTGCTCGTAAGAAATACCTTTACACCATTATTGTCGAAAGAGATAATATCAGTGTTTTGTTGTTGCTGTTATTTGTTTGTTTGTTTGTTTCTTTCTTTCTAACCATGCCCGACAGTACTGGCATTCTCATTTTTTCAGCTTTATGGTCTTGGAAAAAGCATGCAGTCATGTTAGTATTAATTGTCATTATTTTCGCAAGTTAGGGAAGATATTGAGAATAAATGCATAGTTTCTCTTCTTTGTGCTAGCCCCTGTATGAGATCTGATGCCCATCAATGAACAGAATACAAAGGCAGCATAATTATACTTACAGTACACACCAACAACTCAGCACACATCGTTTTTGATTTGAATACAAATGCTAAGAAATTTCTAAGGAAACCTCCATATTACATGATGTTACATTATTCATGAGACGCAATGTGATATACTGAATAAAACTGTTTTATGAGTGCATGTGAAAGCGTGTATATTTGAAATTAAAAAGTAAAACGGCTCTGGCACAAATTATAGGTAAAACTATGTCTATTATAACAACGAATAAGATGAGCCATCATGTAACAGAGCTGTCGTAGCGTCAATGACGGCCCCTTTTAAAAAAACAAAACAAAACAACAACTTTGAAACAATTCTTGCCAAGGAATTGCACATTAAAGAATGTATGCATTTGGTCTTTTCCATGGATAGATGGGTCGAATATTCAAAGACTGTTCTGGAATGAAGGTGAACCGAACGGTCGACGTGAGCGCTGTGTGGCACTTTTTAGGAATCATAATGAGAGAGAATTCTTCTGGTACGACGAAGAATGCAAGAAAAGGCATGGATTCATCTGCCAATCCGGTGAGCAAGTGGTATTTGGCAGAATTTTTTAATATCTTATAGAATTTTCCTTCATGTGCTTTTTTTTTTTCACTGCTTTACTACACAGAGTGCTTTCGGAACTGAAACGAATCAGACACGTTGTAAATGCTCAAAACACCTCAAAACATACAAAAAGTCGCCAGACATGAATTTCTAGTTAAGACCATATTCTGAAAGAGCAGACTTTAAGCTTTAAAATGATGTATAACTCAAATTAAATGGACTCTCCTAACCTATCTAAACATTGGAAAGAAAGCACAAAGTCAGGAAAAGTGTGAACTGAGAAAAGAGGCTCTGAAGTACAGTGTCTATTCAAGCGCTTAATCTTTACCAAACCGTGCTGGCTTTGCGATGAATGGGACAAAAAACAGGAAGTAAACCACCAGACTAACAACAATGAAGGGATTATCAGATTAAACTGAAATTAAATATCAGATTAAACTGAAATTAAATATGCCTCATTAACACATTCTGTCCATAATCAATGTCAACTTTCAAAGCAGTAGCACTATCCTTTCAAAAGTTATTAGAGTTGAAAGTGAAGAGTGTGGACAAGGTTTTTCAGAAATGAAAAAGGGATCCTAAAGACACACCTAATAACACTATTCTACCAAAAATGTTCGAGATAAACTGCTAAAAAAGCACACTTGCCTGTCTGTTTTATGATACCAAATTTTAGCATAATGTAAAAGAAGACCTGCTCTTTCAGAAAATATGAAAAAGTCGAGTTCGGCTAGGTTGACCCATTTCACTTATTTTCAGTCCTCACGCAAAATCAGTGTGTGCGACTTTATGTTCGTTTTGAGGTGCACAGTCACATATATATATATATATATTTTTTTTTTTGTTGTCTTATATCTATATATATATATATATATATATATATATATAGATATATATAGATATAAGACAACAAAATAAAATTGGAACAAAGTTCATGCTGTATTCACCAACGGTTTATTTCTGCACACAAATTTTCGAGCGACTCGCTCTTGCTCAGGTGTTTCCATAGGTCTATAGGCCGTAGCAGCGCCCTGTTTTATCAGAGCTTTTAATTTATGTTTGATTTTGCTCTTTTAGGGATTATGTACTACGTTCGCACTCCTGACTAAAAAGTCGACGGCATGCCAAGTTCCAATATTCTGATTAAACGCACAAACCCGCCCAAACTGCAAATAGTCAAATGCCACAGTATATTGAAATCCTGTCACTAAACTTGTTGATTGCATTTTATGTGATGATTGACTATCAAACAGTGTTCCCTGGTGGATTTCCTAATAAATTCTAAGTTCCTGTCACTGTTTTGAAAGCAAAAGTCATGAATCGACAATAATGTAGCAATCAGTCATTTGGAAGAAAAACAAAAGTAGATTTGCCATGCAATCCGTATCTAAGCAAATCTTGGAAGTTTTCTCTACAACTTCGATCATAACATGTCCATAGTGATGAAATCTAATAAAAGTTACATAAATTTGATATGATAGAATGCTTTCCTAAATGTTTACCGCGTTGCTGTCTCAGAATAATGTGGCACACAGGGGGATTACTCCGTGGCACATATTAGTCCCGAAAATCAATATCTCTGTGGGAATGTTTAGGAAATGTAAATCCTACGAACTGCGATCAGAATCTGAAGTGAAGAAACCAAGAGAACTTTTGTAATCACCTCGGTGTCAAGAGGAGAGGCCCTCTCAATCAAATGAGAATAGCATTTGCGAGTATCATCAAATCAAACGTGAGCAATTTGCAAACTCAATAAAAGTAAACACTTCTTAATAGCGTTACTAACACAGTACTGGAACCTATTCTTTTTAGTTCCACTGAGCCCAGTGAAGGTTCAAGTGAGCTATTGCGATTACTCGTCGTAGCGACAGTCTACCTTTTTTTTAATATATATTTTCAACTTCTTGGTGAAAATCCCATTACGGTTTTCACCAAACTTGACAGGTAGTAACCCTAGGGGATAAGAGTGCAATTTGTTAAAATGTGCACCATGACCCCACTCCCTCTCCCCCAAGGGGGCAGCCTGCCCCCAACCAAAAAGAGAAATCTTCAGTGATCTCAGCCATAGAACAGATCTGATACATCCAGGTTAATACTATGACTTAGCACATTAATGATTGAGGTTTCAAGTTCGTTCATGGCGGATGCACGGATGTCATTCCCCCTTCGCATCCAGGCGAGGGTGATGGAAGGGGTCTTAGATGATGGAGGTCTATATCTTTTCCTCGTCTTCTTGAAAACCCCATGGTAGATTTTCCTCAAACTTGGCAGACAGCATCCCTACAGAGTTAGGGTCTACATTTATTCAAAAAGCACAATGCTCCACTTAAAGGACTCCAGGGGTCCCAACCCCCAAATCAAGAAATATAAAAGCAGAAGTGAGCAAGAACTGCGTTTTCATGGTAACGGCTTGTTAACGGCTTTTGGTCGGGAAAATCTAAGGGATCGAAAAAAGTTCCTCCATTTTCAAGCCAAATGCTCACTCAGCTGGTACTCACATCTGTGTCGTGGTGACGATGGGCAAAACTTATTTTTCGTACGTCATGCATGTGTTGGAAACTGCGTTGCTATATGGTAACGACATATTGTTGTAATATGTAGACAATATATTAGGGCAATCAATCAGGAAAACAGTGCTGATCGATGAACTTCCTCATTTTTCCAAGCAAACTGCTAACGAACCTAGGTTCCCACTCATTAGATTGGTGCTATAGTAACCACACATCACGAACATAAATCAGAAAAAAAAATATTTAGAAAAAAAAAAACTTTCTCTTTTTTTTAAATGTTTTGTGCGATTCTATGCATTTGAAGAGCTCAGTTGCAAAAGGTACTACATCGATGTTTTTCATAAAAACTCACTTTTTGGTCTTGATGTACTCATATTTAGAACCTCTCTCACCTATACTAACAAAAAGCTGAATTTCCAACAAGAAAGTGTTTAAAGAAGTGTTTTAAAAGGTACTACATCCATTCCAATGACATCATCGAGAAATTAGCCAATAAGAGAGCAGCACTGACTTGACCCTCTGCCGTTGTCTTCTGACTTAAATTTGTAAGATATAGTAGTTGCATTTTTTTGGCAATTTACTTTCTGTTAAAATCACGCAAATCTGAAAAAAAATATTCTTTAAAAAAAATCATCGCATTCTGATCAAGCAATGGAGATAAGAACACATTGACAAAACAAATCACAACAAGAAAAGGATCATGAGCAAAAAGCAGTAGACAAGAGCGAAGGAGAAACGGCGGACAAATTGGAGAAATTAATATGTGACTTTCATGTAGTCCCACGTACTGCGTTTACTGTAGATACTGGTGCCATGAGCTACTGCTAGGATGTTTAGTTTGAACCATTAATTGTCTCCAGAATTAAGTACAATCATTGGGGTATGGATTAGGCCTCAACTAGTCTGAAAGCAAAGTTACTTTGTTAAATGTAAATACAATGGCATAACATTCTAACATCCCTACCAACAGTGCTTTACCTGTGGGTATGCTGTGCTATTCTATACATGCATAATGTAAAGTACCAGAGCTAGAAGTACGTAGTGGCATGAAACTATATAGATTCATATTTATTCTTGTAATGACACATTTTACTTTTACAATGTCACAAAGGTAATATCAAATGTGTGTTTAGTATAGATGGTCATATCACTCATCAACCGTCTTGATTTTATCAGCTTTTAGATTATCAGATTTTATCTTACCTGATGAAGAATATACCAGAATGGAATTCCTGTAAACAATGTATTAAATCATTGAGAAAATACAGCTCATTGAGCCTAAAGCCAAATACTCGTCTCCACCATTACTATACTATCCATTCAATGCTCAAACGTATCATTTATTACACATATTTTTCCTCCCAAACCGCCACTGAAATAAGTAACTCCTGATGACGATCCTGGCGATCAACTCTATTTTTCAATTATCATTTCCAAAAACTAATTTAAAAACTACACAGAAATGTTAGCAGTGTCATTTGAAAGGTATATAATAGTATTTTCTTGTGTTTTGCGAAATCATAATGCATTATTCAATGTTCCTTGTATTCAGTTTTGTATATGGGTCGGAATTTTGAACGATGTACAATTGAGCCAAAACAACGCCAAATTTCAATATTAGGAATTACTCCAAATCATTCATCTTACCTGAAAGAGTATAATTCAAGTTTTCATATGAATCCAATTATACTGGGATTTTCCGAGAGGAACAAGTTTTTATTCACCGCGAAAGTTTACCATGTCCAGAGCAGCGAACGTCCGTGAGGAATAATACAGCACATACATTTGGATATCATTTAACATAGCGTTCAACCATCTGATTAAGTTCAGAATCGAATTGAAATATCTTGAGTGATATATGTGTGTGTTGGCAGAATATTAAGCTTGTGTTCTTAACCTGTACTTAATCGTAGACACCTGATGATTTAACCAAATTCGTTATTTCCGTTGAAATATTACTCTTTCGCTAAACACTTTCTCCAATTTACGCGCATTTTACAAAAAAAAAACCAAAACAAACACAATATTTCGACCTCTTATTTCACTATCCCATACTTTCATCCCTACTCCCAAATAATAAGATGCTTTTTAAAGATGTATCTGATCTAGGCAGACTCTATAACCCAACAAATATAGCATAGTTTTCATCACGGAGGTTCGCATATAGCTCACGGACGTTCGGAACAAAGAAGATATTGGACAATTCAGTTCTCTGGAGTTGGAAACGCGTTCTGTTCAAAACAAACAACGATTTCATGTCGATAACAAACTCCTCTGCAAAATCATGAATAATTGTTACCAACTCTCAATCATAAAAGCTTGTTTATCTTTTCATGCTGAGGAATAAAAAAACACACACTTTTTTCCATCACTCGTAGATGAACGTACAAACGGACGTTATGTCTCACTGACGTACTCCATCTGATGAAACATTACGCCATGTCGCTAGAATATTCCATAAGCAAATCAGTGAACACTTTAATTAAGAACTCTTCCTTATAAATATTTCAAATTTCAGGTTAAAACAATCAAATAAAATGTCATGTCTTATCGGTTGTAAGCAGGCCATCGGTAATCTCTGAAAATCAAAAAAAAAAAATATTTCCCACACACGTTGCTTTCAGTACCATCAACCAATTAAATTGGATGATGTTTTGACAAAACTTTTGATAATAACTTTAGATGTCTTAACTGAAAATCGGTTATCAACCCAAGTCCGTGTGGCAAAATGGAAGAAGATCACATTGAGAGCTGACTGATTTCAAAAATTTAACGCTCCCATATCGCGATAAAGTGCATAACCTTGAGAACGAATGTACTTATCAAAATTTCGTTTTCACGAAGTAAAGACTCAGGTCCTAAATTTGTTATTTAATGTCTACGATGCAAAATTTGGTTATAACCACGGCAACGAACACACAAGTTTATATGACAAAGAATTGACAAAGAAACACAAAAGAAATATGCTCCCTATATCGAAATACGAAGTTTAGCTGCGAAGGGCAAACGGCTCACGTTTCAGTGTGTATAAGAAATAATCCCTCTTGTGTTACACATTGTTCGTTACTCCGAAGTTTCGTCATAACAAAATACACTAAGTACATATAACTCAGATGGATGTTTGTGACTTCGATATTATACAATGGTTTGCTATAGCAAACATTTTGTAGCACGTAATTTCGGAGGCTCGTTATTCGTACGGTTTGTCAATCCGAAATTGATTAAGGTTCGTACAATCATGAAGCTTTTTTATTCGAAAAAAAAAATGATAGGAATCTCCGAAGGCTAATCGAAATGTTTGTGTGTTAATTGAAACATGAAATAAGGTTCAAAATCCAAATGTGGAGAAACAAGCTAACAACCAAAAGCCTTCAGATTAAAAAAAAAAAAAAAAAACCCGCATGATATCGTTTTTACCTAAACGAATATCAGGCCCACATTCTACATTTAGAATAACGGACCTTAAGAATATTGAACCTTGATATTGAGTTTTGGTAATGAGGAACCTCGTAAATTAGTTGCGAACCTTTTTTTGTTTTGTTTTGTGTTGTTTTGTTTTCGGAATAACAAGCCTTTGGAATAATGAATCCAGTAAATAAGAGACATTCGAAGTAACGAATATTTGCAAGAGTGAACGTATCAAAGTGCGACCTGAAGCATATTACTACATCATCATTTTTTTTAAACATTTGTTTTCAAAGTAAGCACAAAAGAACAAACGATCTCTCTGTCTCTTAAAAGTAAACTAAAAAAAAAAAGATATGTGAGGCAGAATTGCAAATTAACATTGCTTTTCATTGATGAGTGTAAAACACCATGTTATGATAAACGGAGGATTTGCGTGTTTTCATCAGACCATAATACTACATTATTTTGTTCGCTTATGACGTAATTTCGATGAATAAAATAATGAACAAAAACAGCCTCTCTAGAGGAACTCGGTATAACGGGAGCCAGTGCTCTGTCAATTCCTTTCTCTATGTGTTGGAGCTCAACCCTTCCTAAGTTTCTTCTCGTTCAGCTGCTATGTTCTTTTGAAACTTTTACGTTTCTTCTTGCCACATGCCAATTGCAGACTTCTTCCGTCATTTCACCCTTTTCGTTTCAAATCTGAATGCGACTTCGTGGCACTTTTGGGATTTTTTTTAATTCTTTTTGTTCAGGCTACTTAGGGAATCAGAGAAAAATCGTTGTGAAAAGAAAAAATAGAATTCATAAAGGCATAGAACATACCGACAATTACAACGAACGTCCGTGGTGGAGACCAAAAATGGATGTGTTCTGTTTGAGATGTCAGCTATCTTACTCAAAAGTTTTCCTTTTGTCATTACAGGAAAATTGAATGCTGAACGTTATTCACTTTTGGGTATGAGAGACTCAGTGATTTAGTAATATTTCAAGTAACATTAACTCATCGCACAGTGTAATTATCACAGATTTCCTTCCTCGGACCAAACTTCCGTGAGCGAAATTTTCAGAACCTATAACAGTGCAAATTGTCTCCAAAACCTCATCAGAAAGAAATTTAAATGCACAGAAATTACGGATTACGTACAATTCCAGATTCTTATAAGCTGGTTTTCAGTGTTTAGCTGTATTTACGTAACTAGAGGGAATACAAGGGTGGAAGTGCAAGCAAATTTTGAGCTGTTTGTTCATCATGATCACATATCGCCTTAAAAATTCTGAAACTACCGCAATAAGCTTGTTGTTTACTTTGCAAAACTTTCCTTTTCTTTATTTGAGGTGAAAGTTTTACAAAATTAAAGGACAATTTCAAGACAAGTTATCCCTATCGGTTGGATTGCTAACGTCACGGACGTTCGCTGAAATTGTCACGGACGTTCGTTCTACCACTAGGGTCACGTTGCAGGACGGATAACTAAATGACAGTGAGAGCACGTAGCCTTCCTAACTCTTTAAAAAATTTGAAAAAAAAGGTATTTTCAATGCAAATTATTAGAAGTCTGGCACATTTCAACATATGTATTTTTCACAGAGGATGTAGGAGGTGGATTTTCAGAGAAAGTATTCAAAATTTGTTCGGTTTTCGATGAATCGCATGGTCCAAAAACTGCAGACGAGCCCCAGTTCACTCCATACAATGCATGCAGCTCCTCGGCTAGAGAGCCAGAGGAAAAATATACCTGTGCCATTAAAAGAATATGGTGCACCACTCGATAAAAATTAAATCATTACAATCGTTCTTTTTTTTTTCTCCGAGGTTCGTCTGAAAATGTAATTTCGGTGCGCATTTGACAAAGGATCGACAAAAACTCAAAACATACATATTCCCATGTGGCCATAACTTAGTTGATTACGACACTGAACAATATCGCCAATAACGTTCAGTGATCTTCATTAGTAATTAGCGGACGAACGTCCTTGACGAAAACTGAGTATAATCTTGCATAAAAGAATGTTACGTCCCATGTACAACCAGTAGACATACAATTTTTGCAGGATATGTACATTAGGTGAAACACCAATTTGTGGAAACATTACAGTTTGGACAACAAAGTAGAATTTGCAGCAGCGATAGACATAGAAGCATCACGGACGTTCGTCTGTTTAGGACCTTGATATTTCAGTTGTTCCCAGTAATTGTATACGTGTTCATAGTGTTCTTATAATTTTGTGGAACATACCCATGATATGTCAGAATTAAAACACGGTCAGGTAATATATGCCACGTACCTTAAAATGGCACATCATTGGTTTGAAAAACACAAATTATTGTGAAAATAGCATTTTTACCGTATATTTGCATTTTAAGTCCTTGTAAAATGCAAAATATCAGTCAAAAGTAAACCAACCCATACATTTCCTGAAAGGAAATTTACCACGCTTTGAGATGACATGAAAGAAACTGGTTTCTTAGACCATCCTGGTGTGGTCTGAGGAAAAGAGTGTCATAAGGTGCGAAAATTTGCAATTGTACATCGTTCAAAATGCTCATCAATGAATTTTATTTTTTTTGGATCACGTTATGCATAATTTCTTAAAATACAGTCTTATGTAATTGAGAAATAAAGAAATACGACAACAAGCCAAACAAAACCAAACACCATTCAGTGGTCCAAATCTAGTTCACTCAATAATGTATATTTCTTCCATAATGACGACAAGTGAGTTGATATTAGATTAAACATACAGTTTAAACTATCACTTTTGAAATCACGGAAATGTTAAGATGAAGCAAAAAAAAAAATCACAAAGTCTTCACTCAGGATGAGCGAAAAAAAAAGATGAAATGCGAAATGATATTTACATCAGGATGATATCAAAATAATTTTCATGGTATTTAGGTAATTAATTGTAAAATTGTTATTTACGATGATTTATAGGTGTAGTTATGCTCGACACTCTTTGTGTTTGTATTTGATAAAGCGTTGAAATGGTAATTGTATGTTTGTTTTTTGTTTTGTTTTGTTTTTTGAAATATAGTGGAGTGAATAACTTCCACAGTTTTGAAACAATTGAAATCAAATTTGGTAGGCATTATGGCCTTGAGAATAGAGGTGGGAAAAAATGTTGATTAGAAGTGAAATATTTGCTGAAAGTTGAAATTTTGATAATAAGTATATTGATAATAAAATTTATTTAAATGAATGAATTGAATGAGATATATGTAATATGTATTATGAATATAATGGTTATTTTCATTTTTCTGCAACAAGTAATGCAAAACATTTATATTTCATGTTATTCGTAATCTGTGACGTATATGCTGTTCAATGAACAATTGTTATCTGTTTGTATCTCTCGTATGTAACGCTGGTGGAAGGAGCATTTCCACATTCGCATTGTGGACAATAAAACAATCAATTCAATTCAATTCAATTCAAATAAATGCTAATAAAAGGCTTTGCTGAAGACCACTGACGAAACAATTAAAGTATAATTCAATCACTTTGCGCAATGCGCATTCATTATGCCGGTCCATTAGGATTCTGTGTCAGACCTTTACCCATTTATACCCAGATAGAAAGTCACATTCTTCGGTTTCAATTATCAACCAGTCATAATAAATTATTATGCTATGACAGACTATTTAGCT
Organism: Diadema antillarum; assembly: GCF_040938485.1. Lineage (NCBI taxonomy): Eukaryota > Metazoa > Echinodermata > Echinoidea > Diadematoida > Diadematidae > Diadema > Diadema antillarum. Next base: position 913,629 of record NW_027272095.1, on the reverse strand, counting down.
TGACCGAGGAAGGTTTTAGTAGTAATGAGTACAGACAAGTTTGTGCAATGAAAAACAAAGAGAAAAGAAAAAAAATAAACAAGGCAAACTATTTTAATCTGTTTAAGATGGCCCTTGTCCTGGCGGCGATATGGAAGACCTTGACAGCTTAAAGAAAACATTTAGTGACAGATGTTATCGCTTCATCGGAGGAGGCTACACATGGAATGAGTCACGAGAAGCCTGTGAATCGAGAAACTATGGTTTTCTGGTGGAGATTTTAGATCGAAGCACTCAGGAATTCTTGTCTTCCATTCCATCAAATTCTTCCAAGTACTGGATAGGAGCATCTGAAGATGCCAATGATTACAGAATATCTTGGTTTTGGGACGACAGTAAGTAAAAATTTACTCGTTGAGGATTATTTCACTTTATTCATGAATATCTTCAGTTCAAACTAAGACACCGCATGTGTTGACGCTAACATTTTTACTCTATAGGTATACAACTCTCTCCGTTTGATCTGAGGCGCTGCATGATATTATCGACATACACACACACAGTGCTGCTATAGGTCTATGTGATATGACAAATGTCAAATTGAGTATATGAATATAAGAACGACCCAAGTCCATGGAATACCATTGCGAGTAAACTAAAAAAAAACTTCATATCTTTTTTATTTGTCCAATAATATTCTATTTAACTGTGATTGGAAGGCAACATTGTATATACAAATTAGAACATACATTATTATGACAATTAACATTTACATTAATTGTGGAGAGGCCATTGGTGTGGTGGACTTGGGTCGTTCTTTGATTCATAATGGACTTGGGTCGTTCTTTGATTCATATACATGATATTCTGCTATAGACATGAGAGAAGGATGAGAGAGGGCGCTATTATATGAATGTAAGGATGACCCAAGTCCTTCATTCTTACATTAATATAAGATTTAACTCATTCATTTCAGGCACTTCCGGGGGTAATTGGATCTATCATTTATACACAAGATGAGTCCATGCATAAAGCTACAATTTCCCATGTCAAACTGAATTTGGCCAAGAATTGGACTTTGGTCGTTCTTATATTCAGGTCCTCAATTGTTTGTTGTTTCACTTTGAATTTTATTTTAAAGATATTTTACGTTCCATGCTACTCTGCTTCCTTCAACAGTTAAAGACATCAAATTTTAAATGGAATTGTCGCCTTGCTGGAAAGTTTTACGTCCATAAATTATCATAAATTATCTACGATAGGTCAACGTTTAGATCCCCTGAATTGCACTTTATTTCTATTCTGTCTAAAAGGGGAAAAACGATGTATGAAAAAAAAAATAAACAAAGATCTTATCTAAACATAGATACCAGAGTGACAACCAGCCAGTGGGTCGAGGGAGAGCGCAGAGAGCATAATTCCGATCTGTGTGTTGAGATGCTTGCAAACAAAGAATTCCAGTGGAATGGCGGACCGTGCTCTTTTCATCGGGGATACTTCTGCCAGAGAGGTAGTGTAACCCTAGAGAATCATGCTAAATGAAGCCTTCATAAAACTTTAAAGTAAGAATTAATGGAATAGTTTTTTTTTTTTAAGACTCCCGACTCCCGATCGGAGGAACTGAGTTCGAATCCCGCCCAGTGCGTACGTCCTTGGACAAGATGCTTTCACCCACAATGTCCCTCTCGACCCAGATATATAAATGGGTACCTGACAACGCTAGGGTAATAATAATGGCAGGGCCCTCTGGTAGAGCAGTGTTTACACTGAATAGGCTACCCTTGGTAAATAAGACATTATTATTATTATTATTATTAATTATTATTATCATCATTATTATTATTAGTATTATTATTATTAACTACTTATTACGTATCTTTTGATTGACTGAATTTGCTAACATCATTATCGATATTTCACAGTACGTATCATTCCATGTTATATTTCAGGATAACAACAAACAAGAGAATACATACACAAGCATGATTCGAGAGTTCCCATAGCATAATCAAAATATTTAGAAAACGGCTATCTGTTATCAAAAGCAAAGATTGCATGTCAATATAAATCGGAAGAGCGTTAAAAGTTGCGGATGTCTTTTTGCCATATAACATTTATTTGATATTGACCTCACACATCGATAATAATGTTTACTGAAGACACTCAGAGCTCTCCGTGCTATTTTGGAGACAGTGAGGTCTTAGGTTATTTTCGACCCAATGAGGTTTTAGGTTTCAATAGATGATAGTACTTTGATGATAATTATGATTAAAATGTAACCCATGATCTTTTATTTTAGCGGTGTGTTGTGCCATGTGTAATTGATGTCCCTAGATGATCATGGCATACTGACATTTAACTGACTCTGCGTACATGTGTATTATAATTATCATAATGTAGTGGGATAAAAGTGATGATTTATAGAAATAACTACACTTTAATGTTGTTTATTCATCTTATAAGGTAACAAAGACCATCGAAACAACAGTAACTGCAGTGGTGATGCAAAAAAAAACCCAACTTTAAAATCAAATATCTAAAGAGCGCGTTTGTTTTGTAAATTCCTGAAATCAAAAGTAGTAAAACGCCATGTATAATGATAAAACATCATTATTGCGATCAATTTGTTATCTCTACACATTTTTCTTTTGTCAATATAGAGGTGAAAATCAAGTAATATATCGGTCGCCTTGAAAGCTACTCATGCAGGAACACGTTTCAGGCAGGCCTTACCCTGTCAGTTGTCTGTGGTCAACTTGTCAAAAAGCAGTCAAGCGTGCACGCGGGTTTCTGAATAGAATCTTCGAAAAGAGTACAATTAACTTTTTTTTTGGTTTACGCTAATCCACTCTTTGCGTACCGAGGAAATTATTGTATCCCCCGAACAGAGTTCGGAGGATACTTTGGATTTGGCCTCTTCGCGCCGCGTCCGCCGCGTCCACCGTCGCCGCCGCAGCCGCCGCCGCCGCAGAGATTTCCTTGTGAGCTGCGCTCTACCAGCTGCGTTTCTTTTCCGATCATTTTCAAATTTGGCATGAAGGTGTATTATGGATAGACGAAGACGACTGTTGTTTCCGGTGATGGCTCCCTCGCTTGTTCCGTCTTTATACATGTAAAGGCAAATTCAATAGGGTCTGCTTGTGAGCTCTCTACTGGCTGCAGTTCTTCTTCGATCATCTTCAAATTTGGCATGGAGGTGTATTATGGTAAGATGAAGAGGCCTATTGTTTTTGGTTATGGCGCCCTCGCCTGTTCCCTCTTTATACATGAAAAGGTAAATTCAATAGGGTCTGCCTCTGAGCGCTTTACTGGCTGCAGTTCTTCGATTATCTTCAAATTTGGCATGAAGGTGTATTATGATACGACAAAGATGCCTATTTTTTTTATGATGTTCCGTCTTTATACATGAAAAGGCAACTTTTAAAGGGTCTGCTTGTGTGCGTTTTGCTGGCCTTGTTTCTGGACCATTTTTTTTTCAAATATGTGACCGTGCACCTCAAAACGAACTAAAGTCGCACACACTGATTTTGCGTGAGGACTGAAAATAAGTGAAATGGGTCAACCTAGCCGAACTTGACTTTTTCATATTTTCTGAAAGAGCGGGTCTTCTTTTACATTATGCTAAAATTTGGTATGATAAAACGGGCAGGAAAGTGTGTTTTTTAGCAGTTTATCTCGAACATTTTTTGTAGAATAGTGTGATTAGATGTGTCTTTAGAATCCCGTTTTAATTTCTGAAAAACCTTGTCCACTCTCTTCACTTCCAATTCTAATAACTTTTGAAAGGATAGTGCTACTGCTTTGAAAGTTGGCATTAATTATGGACAAAATGTGTTAATGAGGTATGCTTACTTTCAATTTAATCTGATAATCCGTTCATTGTTGTTACTCTGGTGGTTTACTTCCTGTCTTTTGTCCCATTCATCGCACAGCCAGCACGGTTCATTAAAGATTAAGCGCTTGAATAGACACTGTACTTCAGAGCCTCTTTTCTCAGTTCACACTTTTCCCCGAGTTTGTGCTTTCTTTCCAATATTTAGATAGGTTAGGAGAGTCCATTTGATTCGAGTTATACATCATTTTAAAGCTTAAAGCCTGCTCTTTCAGAATATGGTCTCAACTGAAAATTCATATCTGGCGACTTTTTGTTTGTTTTGAGGTGCAGGGTCACATATGGTATGTAAATATAATCATAGTCAAATCTATACATCTATACCTATTGATTATGCTGCCCTCACTGTTTCACCTTTTACAGGGTCAAAGGTCATCTTGATCATGTCAAAATGTGCAAAAGTGCTTATTTATGCAATAACATGATTGTTACGCAACAGATTTTATTCAGACTTGCTAGGGAGGAGTATGGGTGATCATTCTACATGAAGGACACAACAGTTTGTGTTGACAGCTCCCTCAGTGTTCGGACCTTGGATGCCAATGCTCATTTCTTGTGTGTGCTCTATCAGCCACATTTCTTATAAGATTTTCTTCAAATTTGGCGAAAAGGTGCATCATAGTGACATGAAGATGCCCATATTGGTTTTGGTGGTCGCGCCCTCTCTTGTTCCGTCTTTATATAAATTATGAAAAGGTAAATTTTACATAGTCTGTTTGTGTGTGCGACCCTACCTTGTTTTTTGACCGATTTATTTTTTTTTTTTTCAAATTTGGTATGTAAATGTATCATAATCAAATCTATACACCTACACCTATAGAGATTTTATTGTATCCTGCAACAGTTGCCATATCATACATAATTCTGGCCTAAAAAGTAATCGAGATGGAGTATGGGAGACGGGTTCGGGGGATACATGTGCTCGATTGCGAGTGCTTCTAGTTTTTATCAAGGTTACTATTGACATTATGAAATACATTAATTTGTGTGCCTCCGCCACGAAGTGGTGCCGGAGGCATTATGTTTTCGGGTTGTCCGTCCGTCCGTCCGTAAGTCCGTACGTACGTCCGCATTCGTTTACGCGATTACTTGAGAAATATTGACTGGAATTTTACTAAACTTAATCCAATTATAAAGTATGATAGGGCAATTACTTAATTAGATTTTGGGTGAAATTGGCCAAAGGCAAAAGGTCAAAGGGCAGGGTCAAATCATGAAATTGTATCCGTTTACGCGATAACTCAAGACTGGATCAAGCAGATTTCACCCAAACTTTGTCCGAGGATGATGTATGGTAGGACAATTACTTGATTGATTTTTGAGTGAAATCGGACAGAGGTCAAAGGTCAAAGATCAAGGTCGAATCCTAAAATTTATCTCTTTATGTGATAACTCAAAACTGGATGGAGCAGCTTTCCCCAAACTTGGTCCAAGGATGATGTATGATGAGGCAATTAGTTGAGTAGATTTAGTGACATTGGCCAAAGGTCAAAGGTCAAAAGGTCAAGGTCAAATGCTATAAATGTTGCTATTTCCCCCATTTCCATGCCGTGCCCAAAGGTATTTTCTGGAAACTTAGTGTAGACATGTATTACTGCATTAAGATTCTCCAGAGAGAGTTTCTATGTCATATGGTCAAAGGTCAAAAGGTCAAAGGTTAGGTGTAAATGTTACAATTTCACTTTCCTCGCAAATGGTTCAATGTATCTTCATGGAACTTGGTACATACGCATGCACTGACTTGCAGAGATTATCTAAGGAATTTAGGGGTCGTGTGTCAATAGTCAGGGGTTCAAAGGTCAAGGTCAACTCGGTATTTTGCTATTTCCCTCATATACTAATATATACCTATATGCAATGCTTGCATTGTCATTTGTAAAATTCACTTTACAATAAATTGATTATGTACACGTATTACCTAATGGGGATTCTCTTGGAAATTCCCTGCCAGAAGGTCAAAGGTCAAAGGTTAAGGGTCAAGGCAAGGTTTAAATGCAAAAAATCTATATTGCACTGTTAAAATACCCTTTCTTCATACCTTTAACATTAATCAATGCATAAACTTATAAAAGGGTCACTCAGAAGTTAGGTAAAAATCCTCAATTCCCCAAATACATGCACCTGAACTCTTTAATAGACAATTATAGCGAACTTAGTTCAAGGAAAGCGAACATTCAAGATATTTCTGACAAACCTGTCATTTCATTATTTTGCCAGTTATGTGAAACTGTCATCACACATTGTGAAGACATTGTACTATACATCTATTGGGAGAATCATGCATTATGGTGGAGGCATTCGCCATAGCGACATTTCTAGTTTATTATTTTTTTTAATTTTAATTGAACAAGAAAATTCAGTTAATACCTTCATGGATATCTGGTTGTTATTGCTGTTGTTTTTAAGCACTCTTCATTTGCACTGCAAACGTAACACTCCAACAATGGCGTAATGACGAAAGCTGTAAATATATCCGAACTATACATGTAGTAAGTCCACGAAATCACGATGCATAATTCATAGTCAATTCCGTTTCACTCCGACGTCCGCCTAGGGCTGGTGATGTGCGGTGACCCTGGAGCTCCAGCTCACGGTGCGAGGGCGCCTGACGATACGTCTTCATTCCTCGATGGTGCCAAGGTTCACTTCCGATGTGATCCTGGCTACCAGCTGAACGGGTCCGCATCAATCACCTGTCTTACAAATGGGAGTTGGAATGCTGCTAGACCTTCATGCCGAGGTACTCCGTAGATTTAAGCATATATACATTGCTAATTCTTTACTCTTTAACATACTTATAGAAAATAGTGTGCCACACGCGAGTTTACAGAATTAGGAAAAAGGAAATATAAACAGGCTTGAGTCACCTATGATTATGTCACCATGATAATGATATTATCAGCTTTTCTCTACATAAGAAAAAATATCATTTTGCTATGAGCAAAAATTATGAATATGTAATTGCACGGAAGTATCAATTGAAGAGTTTGTTCGCAAAAACCGATAAGTCAATATTTGCCAAATGGAGATATTTGCGATTAAAGCTCAAGAAAGATAAAGAGCATAAAAAGAAAATGTTTGCTTCGCTTGACCCTAACTTCAAAAATGTACCTTTATATGTAGTGACCAATATATCATTTAACTCTTTCTGTGCCATGGTGGAAACCCCCTGTGTGCCACGTTATTCTGAGACACGAAGATAGTCATGCTTAGAGAAAGAATTATGTTTTTCCAATCTGTATAACTTCTACAAATTTCTGTTAAGCTGGACATAATATTGAGCAAAATTAAAGAGAAATGCCAAACTTTGCTTCCATATACAATGTATAACAATTCTATTCTCAATTTTTCTTTTGAATTACCAATTGCTACATTACTGTAAAGGAATGACTTTTGCCCATAAACTAGTGACAAAAACTTAAAGTGTACATGCGAAATCTAGTTGGGAACACCGCTTGATAGTCATCTACCACATAGAATGCAAGCCGTATGTGAGAGGAACAAAAGCGCGAGAAACGCTTTGATTGTACCGCAGGGTTAGCGATTTATCGATCGGTTCTGGCGGCTGTGTTTGTTGAGCAGAATATGCGAAGTTGGCACGCCGTCGACTGAGTCGGACGTGCGAACGTGGCACATAAAGAGTTAAAAGGTACTATTTTGTACTTTATGACAGAGACCGTACTTCAAAATCTTCAAAAATGGACTTATCGGATTTTGCGAACAAACTCTTCAATTGCACACAAAATGACAATATATTTTCTTTGGTTTTGTTTATGGTGTAAGAGTTACTGTCGTCTTTCCTTTGCATATCTATGTCTTGAAATATTGTTATTTTTCCTACACAACATTGCAAAGTTTTTAAAATGAAATGTAGCACTGAAATAAATAGGAAAATTAAAGACAGAAGTTAAAGAGAGACAGCAAAAAGGAAGTTTAACAACAACAAAAAAATATATGTATGGACACAGAAAAGAATGCGTCTGAGCCTGCTCAATTTCCATAGATTGACTAATTCTTTTGCATGGTAAATGAAAACGAAGAAAGAAATTGAAAAGTCCAAGAGAATCACCATTAACAAAACATGCAACAAATTATTCGCCTCAGGTTGCCAATGGAAGCAAAAGACAAATAAAGGTCAACAACGCAAACTTCTGAAGTTTTGATAACATTCTATCCATGATGACTTACAACACCAAAGATAAGCTATAAACTCGATATCTCGGAATAAACTAACTAGATCTTTCTGATTTTTACCAAGTACAGCCGTAAATTGTTCCAAAGATCCGCATGCAGTTAACAAAGCAAACTTCACGATAAGGTCGAGTAGATTCAGAGGGCAGGCGATTTATACCTGCGCGGAAGGATTTCTACCCACTACAGTTCCTGTGAGTTATTGTAAGGCGGATGGCACATGGAGCAAACCCAATTCCTCGTGTTCAGGTAATTGGTACTGAACCATTTTATTTCATACCTGGGAAAAGTGTAGACCTGCGTAAAATCTGTTCAAAAGAGACGTGTAATTTCATGCAATGCAAGCCAACCAATTGCAATAATCTATACAAATGTGTAAAAAAAGACAGAGAGAGGAAGTAAGTATCTCGTCAAGAGAGATCTGGAATCCAAAATCCACCTAAATGGAAATCCAAATATGATTCCAATGTTTATAAAGGATAAGCTGAATTACCTGTCATTGTTATTTTTCATTCTAGAACACGATAATCTGCCATGAAATAATAAATTTGTACAATTGCAATGATGTAAGTGAATCAGAGTATCGTAAATGATGAATGTAAATAGACCTTCAAGCAATATTTCAGTTGCATTCGAAGACAAAAATAATTTACAAATAACTTGAAAGAAAATAGAAAAATCAGAATTGAAGAGAAAGAGAAAACTGCGAGGAACTTGTAACATTTTGCTCGTAACTAATGGGTAACACAACATATCTATAGATTGCAATTTACTTCCGTACAGTTCTATACCATATTGTACAGGGCAGCGTGTAACTCTATACTAATTAGGATGAAGCTTCTACAGGCGGGTTATTCTGACATATCAACAGTCACCGTAGAATGCTGATCCGGTTATCAGTTGTTAGTATAGTGAATTTTGGTATAAGTATATTCTGCACACCTTGCACTTGTAAGTAGATAGGTGATGCCTCAAACTTAAATAAAACAAAGGCCAGACACTATTTATTGCACAGGATCAGCCAGTAAATTGGATTTATGAGAACATAATAAATTCTGAATGCTATCAACTATGTAGAAAAAAAAAAAAACAGACATCAGTCTAAGTAGCCTGATTGATATAAGCTGATACGTTTCCTTTACCAAAACATCCAAGGCTTTGAAATCAGGAATAATGTACCCAAGATTTATTACTTTTAATTCATCAAGTAAAGAACAACAACAACACACACACCTACACAAAACACACACGCACACACAAACACCCCCCTCCCAAAAAAAAGAAAAGAAAAAAAATGTTTCTCCGATTAATGTCCTCATTCTGCAGACTTTCGAGCTTAGACAAAATATTTGTTCCCTGTTTTAGAATAACGTGGTGCGGGTCAAATGTTGCCTGGTCCTGTTGTTAATCAGTCATCAGTTTTTGTCTTTTCTTTGGATATGAATAAATGTAGGCTATGAACCTCAACAGTTAGTGCTGTGATGATAGTGCTCGTATGATACCTCTTTCATTTACCGAGTCGCAGGTAATATTGCTACAGTAAGTCCACAAAAAAGAAAATCAAATTTTCGCATTGATAACACCCAATATGATTAAACAGTCTAAATGCTACTTCAGGGTCTTAAAAAAATATTTAATATAACATATTAGCTCTATTTTGCAGAAACCTCTATTCAATTTGGTTAAGCGGTCACAGGGTAATGTGGAATGTTGTAAATCATGTGGTGAGTCTGAATTTTCCAAGTTTAGCACTTCAATGCTTTTGTATGTGAAAGCAATAGACAGAACTGGAAGGGAAGGGATTCTTGACATCCTCTCCAAAATTCCTCATTTCCTTTGACCACTGAAACAAATCGAATGTGGTTTTCAGTAAGATGTTAGCAATGAGTAATAGTTTTATACCCTGAATTTGTAGTGGATTGATTCACTGTTTCTAAAGATATCATTGCGGAGAGTCCCGTTGTAATTTTTTGGGGGGACATATGGTACATTGTTTTATAAAACCTTTTTCTCTTTTTATAGCCAATGGAATTCTGCCGAGTTCAACGACCCCATTCCTTATAACGACTGGTAGTGAAAGTCCACCGACATTGTCAAAAACAGGTATGCCCTAATACATCGAAAAAAACATAAATGTATGAAAGCTTTTATCGAAGATGTGTCAGCTTATTCTTGAAATAGTTATTTGTATTGTATCTAAATGACGAAGATATAAAAACAAGGATTTTTTTGTTTTTGCGGAAAAGTCTAAATTTCTTCAGATATATTAACCTATTGCTAACTGCTTTATATCTAATGATTGTTTATGACAAATACATGTACAATTACTAAGTATTAAACTGTGGGTTTTGAAACACTTGCTAGAGCATTTGAAATTATCATTAATGATTATTTCCCTATCCAGGATTTTTGACATCGACCTTGTCTACTTCCGTTGAAGATGTAACAACAACCCCAAGCCAATCATTGTCATTGATGCCTAGTAAGCAGTCGAATAAAGTTAAATGTTAAAGATTGTGTATTAGATACAATATATTTGATTTCAATGACTTTCACGATGAACATCAAGATGTGCATTATATAATTCGTATCAACGAAAATATGATTTTTTCTATCGAATAATTTCATTTACTTGTAATCTGTTTGTGTTACTTTCTGCAAACATAATTATGCCTTTGTGGCACATGTATGAAACCAAAGATGAATAATTTAAATTATCATTTAACATACGTGACATTTTTCTAAAGTCAGGAGTTTAATAAAACGGACACAAAATGGGCTTGATATACATCTACCACTGTCTGGATAGAAGCCTTACCTTTGGGAAGGCCAAGGTGAATCGAATGTTAAGATTGCATAAACTCACATTACTCTTCCGAGAAACTCATTTTACCAATACTTAACATTTGGCTTGACAGGTCTAAAAAGAATTGGGGGGGGGGGGAGGAGAGACTTTAATCTGATAATGACGGTTATAGAGGGCTGATCGTTTGTTTAAAAACGGTATCGTTTTGTCCCCCCCCCCCCCCCCCCCCCCCCCCCCCCCCGTACGTGAGCAGTCATAGCTGGTGCATGTGCGACGGTCGCTGTGCTGTTCCTGTTCCTCATTCCCGCTGCTGTATATGTCTTTGTGCGAAAACGAAGGTATGTGAGCTAATTTTGGTTTTAAGATTTCTTGTGTCAGTAATTGTGATATCATGGCACGTTAGATCAGTCATCCAAATCAATTAACAAACCTACATATGAAGAATTTATTCGCAAAAACCGATTAGTCCATTTTTGAAGATTTTGAAGTACGCTCTCTGTCATAAAGTACAAAATGATACCTTTTAAATGATATATTGGTCACTACATATAAATGTACATTTTTGAAGTTATTGTCAAAAGAAGCAAACATTTTCTTATTATTCTCTTTATTTTTCTTGACCTTTAATCACAAATATCTCCATTTGGCAAATATGGACTTTTCGGTTTTTGCGAACAAATTCTTCATATATTTACGATGGCATATTTTTTTTTTCCAAATAGGAACCATCTCCGCCACTTCCCCGTCAGTAATTTATCGTTTTGATATACAAGTTGCATTATTGGGCCTTAATAGCATTTAATCATCCATTTATTAAAACGAAACAATGATTTGGTAACAGGTGAATCGCAACACTGTGCAGCATACTGGGGCATAATCATGATAATCATTATTTTACTTATGTTTTGCAATCCGTTCCGTACGGGAACCTGGTGGCTTGCATATTTTAAGTCTATGGGCATTTCAGAATTCAGTATGGAACGAGAAATGCCACAGTTACAGTTACCACGGGCGGATCCAGTAATTCCGTAAAGGGGAGGCGCTTTCGCAAAATTAAAGTGGAGTCGCACGCACCCCACTCCAATTTTTTTTTTATTTCTATCGTTTTAACTGAAAATAAAGGCATTGCGACCCTCTGTGGATACGCCTCTGGTAACTATGCTATCCAGCGCGTCAACAGTGTACTTTAGCTTCAGCAACATGGTCTTAGAGTTGACCCAACAGATCTCATTGCCCGTTTTTTTTTCTGGCTCCCTGCATGATTATTAGGAATCGCCATGAGGTAGATTCTGACTCGAAGCAACACGTCCTGGACGGGCAAGTCGGCTATGATCATATCTCAGCGAGCATTAACAACTTTGCGATCTCCGATTCGACACGTGGACAGACCAACCAAGCACTGCAAGCACCAAGCTCTCACAGTGCCGGAGTTTGTTGTCATGGTAACTGGGGAGACAGGGAGACATCAACGGTCGATAATCCACCGTACAGAGGAGCTAACAAAATTTCTGCTGATGGCAACCTGGAAGCTATGAAGGATTTAATGGTTGATAATCCACTGTACTGTAGAGTAAATGAAAATTCTACTACTGACAACTTAGGAGACCAGGAGGTTTCAATGGTCAATAATCCACTGTACATTGCAGCTAACGAGATTCGTAGTATTGGCCGACTGGAAAAACGGGATGATCCAGGGGGCCCAGATCCACTGTACAGTACTGTTTGTCGTAAGAATTAGGAAATCACCGAAAAAACCCAATGCAACATTTTATGAGTATTTGTGTTTGTGCATGTGTGTTTGTGTGTGTGCGTGTATGTGTGTGTGTGTGTGTGTGTGTGTGAGTGCATGTTTGTATATAAGTGACCTTGCACCTCAAAACCTAAAAAAAAAAGTCGCCAGCCATAAATTTTCCGAATGAGCAGACTTAGAGTTTTAAAATGATATACAGATTAATTCAAATAAACCCTCCTAACCTATATAAATTTAGAAAAGAAAACACATACTATGGAAAAAAAATCTTTACTGAGGAAAGAGGCTCAAAAGTACACATTTATGAGCTAATCAAGCGCTTAATCTTACCAAGCTGTGTTACCTGTGCAATGAATACTACAAAAAACAGAATGTACAATTCCGCAGCATAAGCAGAGAAGGGTTTACTAGATAAAGCTGGAGTTAGTCATGCTCTATGAACACATTCTAACCATGATTTATACCAACTCTAAAAGAGGTAGCACTACCCTTTCAAAAGTTATTAGAGTTGAAAGTGAAGAGTGTGTAAAGAGTTTTTAAGAAATGAAAATTGGACTGTAAGACCCAAGGAATCAAAGTATTCTACAAAAAAAAAAAGTGTTCGAAAAAAAAAGAAAACCATTTAATAACCTTCATATCCTTCATATCCATTTTTTAACCTTCATATCCGAGCACATACTGACAAGCTTTTCCTTGAGCACAAAATTCTGAAAATAAAAGAGTTGTATTTGTTTCAACTTGGTCAATTTATGTTTAATTACAACTGCAATCATCTACCCAAAATATTTTATTCTTTATTTCACCGTAACAGCCACGTACATAACTATCCCACTAGACAATCTAAAGAATTTCATCTTCCCTTAGTTAGAACTGTGCACACTCAAAATACATTTGTTTATACCGGACCCAGATTTTGGAATAGCTTAGATAATGATCTAAAAGAATCTGTGAAGTTAATTACATTTAGGTATAAACTCAAAAAATATTTGTTTTCTAAATATACCAGTTAATTCTGTTCAATGAAAAAACCCGTCATGTTTCACTTTTCCTTGAGATTTTGTAGTGTGTCCACAGACCTTTTCCATCCCTCTCCTTTTCCTTCTCTATTCTTCCCTGCTCCTTTTTCCTCGTTCTTCGTTGTCCAGTATCTGTCTGAGTGCATTTCCTCAAATTCTGTTGTTTCTGTGTATTGTGTTATTGTTGTTGTCGTCGTTATGTTTTTTTTTTTTTGTGGCCGATTGCATATCTTCCTTTCAGTTCAATTTTCCTGGCACACCTGGCCCCATAGTGTCTGTGCCACAAATGTGATATGTTATATAGTTTATACGTTTGCATCCTAAAATCCTAGTAAGTATTGTTCATAGTATCAACATCATTATATCAATGAGTAAAATGTACAATAGTATATAGAAGAATTTAAAATGAATATGTCTTATTGGTATAACAAATTGGTGCTGTTGCTGTTTTGTTCCAGTGTTCCACGTTTTACAAGCGTGGCTTTTTTAGTGGAACACTGTTTTCCATCATTGTGATTATTTACTATTTTTGTTGCCATGACAAAGTGCATTGTTTCTTTTTTACGACATCATTCGTGTATAATTTATATTGTATTGAAAAAAAAAATCCTTTATCGGACGAGTGTAAGAGAAATGAAAAAAAAAATTGTATCACTTTGGATTATGTCAACTTTTTCTTTTCTTTTCTTTGTGATGATGGAAATAAATAAACTATTGAATTAAAATTGAATTGAACATAATTTGCTCTTTGGCTTGTGGTCCCAATCTTGCATTTTCAGAAAAAAAAAATATATATATATGTATATGTGTATGAGATTAAAACCTAAAATGGCATTAAAACGCTTTATCCTGGCGAGGAAAGCGCATGTTTTAGAGACAAGACACCAAACAGGTTAGTCATCGCATTCTTCATCAGCGACCAGGATGCGATGTGATGTTAGATTAAAATCCGTTTCTGAAGCAGAACATACACACAAGGGTATACGTCTGCTCCTGGTCGGACGGATTTCAAAACTAACCTGCTTGTGATGGAATGCGTCTAGACTGGTAGTTGCTGCCACAGTGCATGGTAACCGCGCAGTGTGTCTGTGCGCGTTTGGCGTAGCAACGACGCATCCATGGACTGGTTCCTTCCACGAAGAGCCGAAGATGAATATATGTGTGTATATTATATGTGTGTGAATATATATATATATATATATACATGACACTGGATCACAACATCAACAAAAAGTGGCAAAGCGTGGACCCTAACAAAAAAAGTCCTGTGGTACTCCCTGTGGTACTTGTCGGTACCACACAATGTACCACACACTTGTAATGTTACCACAGGAACTGTGTGGTACTGTACCACAGGCTTGTAGGGTACTCCCTGTAGTACTTGTCAGTACCACACAATGTACCACATCAATAAATGTTACCACAGGACCTGTGTGGTACTGTTTTACAGGCTCATGTGGTACTCCCTGTAGTACTGGTTGGTACCACACAATGTACCACACAAATATATGTTAACACAGGAACTGTGTGGTACTGTGTCACAGGCTCGTGTGGTACTCTGGGATGTACCACAGGGCAGTACCACAGAACATTACCTCAGGAAAGTACCACAGGACAGTACCACAAGACAGTTTACACACAAATTGTCCTGTGGTATTTTGGGACGTATACAACAGGACAGTACCACAGGACAGTACCGCATGAATTGTCCTGTGGTATTTTGGGACGTACCACAGGAGAGTACAACAGGAAAGTACCACAGGATAGTACCACAGGACAGTACCACACGACTTGTTCTGTGGTATTTTAGGACGTACCACAGGACAGTACCACAGGGCAGTTCCACAGGACAGTACCACAGGATAGTACCACAGGACAGTACCACAGGATAGTACCACAGGACAGTACCTCACGACTTGTCCTGTGGTATTTTGGGACGTACCACAGGACAGTACCACAGGGCAGTACCACAGGGCAGTACCACAGGACAGTACCACAGAGCAGTACCACAGGACAGTACCACAGGAAAGTACCACAGGATAGTGCCACAGGACAGTACCACACGACTTGTCCTGTGGTATTTTGGGACGTACCACAGGGCAGTACCACAGGACAGTACCACAGGAAAGTACCACAGGATAGTACCACAGGACAGCAGTACCACACGACTTGTCCTGTGGTATTTTGGGACGTACCACATGACAGTACCACAGGGCAGTACCACAGGAAAGTACCACAGGATAGTGCCACAGGACAGTACCACACGACTTGTCCTGTGGTATTTTGGGACATACCACAGGACAGTACCACAGGAATTGTCCTGTGGTATTTTGGGACGTACCACAGGAAAGTACCACAGGATATTACCACAGGACAGTACCTCACGACTTGTCCTGTGGTATTTTGGGACGTACCACAGGACAGTACCACAGGACAGTACTACAGGACAGTACCACACAAGTTGTCCTGTGGTATTTTGGGATGTACCACAGGGCAGTACCACAGGACAGTACCACAGGATAGTACCACAGGACAGTACCACACGACTTGTCCTGTGGTATTTTGGGACATACCACAAGACAGTACCACAGGAATTGTCCTGTGGTATTTTGGGACGTACCACAGGACAGTACCACAGGGCAGTACCACAGGACAGTACCACAGGATAGTACCACAGGACAGTACCACACGACTTGTCCTGTGGTATTTTGGGACGTACCACAGGACAGTACCACAGGGCAGTACCACAGGACAGTACCACATGAAAGTACCACACGATAGTACCACAGGACAGTACCACATGACATGTCCTGTGGTATTTTGGGACGTACCACAGGACAGTACCACACGAATTGTCCTGTGGAATTTTGGGACGTACCACAGGTCAGTACGACAGGAATTCCTGTGGTAATTTTCGATGTATACCACAGGAGAGTACTACAGGAACTGTCCAAAATCCCACAGGAAAATCATAATATGGTGCTATGCCACACAGAAGTACCACACAGCAAATTAAATTCGTAAGTACCACAGAAAAATGCTGCAGGGTATTCTTTTTTTTTCTTAACATGTTATACCAGAGGACTATCACATCAGGAGAATATCAAACAGCAGTACCACACAGGAGTACCACACAGGAAAATTGTAAGGCAGAATCAACTGAAATTTATAACAAAAATACAAACAAAAAAGCATATATTAATATTTCTCAATTAATTGATAGATGAGTTATGCTGTGAATTATAGCAATTGATTTGCCATTACTTATCCTGTCCTATACTCCTACAGTATTACCTATTTAGTGAAAGTGCTGATGTAAAGCATGAGAAATTTCATAAGGACTTCTGTGGTACTCATGTGGTACTCCTGTGGTAGTCCTGTGGTACAAATTTTTACATAACTCATGAATATTCATAAAAAGCACTCTAGATTTTAGAAAATACATATATGACTTAAAAAGTCAAAGTATTAATGATGGAATTTACTTTGAACTTTATGAAAGATTGTCTAATTATGTTATGTTATTCCCAATATCATAGATATTGTTATGAAAGTGTAATTTCATATCTTGATAATAAAGCATAATCGAGTTAGTAACCATGCCTTAATGCTTTACGGATAGACGGCCATATATATATGTACTGATACGGTCGATGGCTACATAGGAATAGAATATGACTATATAGATCTTTTATAGGACTAGATTGGCTCTTGGCCATTAGACTCTCGTTTGAGGTTATAATATAACCTCAAACATATTATGTTAGGAGTAGGACAGATTATTAAGTAGGGCCATGTTTGTCCTGAAATCCATCACTCACCTATCAGGAATATTCCTTGATATGTGGCTAAAATTCTCCCAGATTTTTTTTTTCGATCTATCCTGTGTGGTACTCTCCTTTGGTACCATGGAAATACTGTGTGGTACTACCCTGTGGTAATGCTGTGTGGTAATGATCGACCTGTGGTACTGTCCTGTGGTACTGTCCCAAAATACCACAGGACAGTTCCTGTGGTACTGTTCTGTGGTACTAGTCCTGTGGTACTGCCCTGTGGTACGTCCCAAAATACCACAGGAATTCCTGTGGTACTGCCCTGTGGTATGTCCCAAAATACCACAGGAATTCCTGTGGTACTGTCCTGTGGTACTGTTCTGTGGTACCGGTCCTGTGGTACTTTCCTGTGGTACTGCCCTGTGGTACGTCCCAAAATACCACAGGAATTCCTGTGGTACTGTCCAGTGGTATGTCCCAAAATACCACAGGACAATTCCTGTGGTACTGTCCTGTGGTACTTTCCTGTGGTACTGTCCTGTGGTACTGTCCTGTGGTACCGTCCTGTGGTAATTACCACAGGAGTACCACAGGACTTTTTCGTAAGTGTATTTTAATAGTCAAGGGCAGATACTTATAGAGCAGACCGTAAGATTTAAAATGATGTGTAACTCAAATCAATTGAACTCAGAAAAATGAAGAATGAAAAATATGGAAAATGAATGCTGAAAACCCGTTGTCCCATCTATCTTACGATCAAATACATAAGAGTCATGTAGAAAAATAGCTCTTTCAGAAAATGTGGAACACTCAAAATTGACTTGATTGACGCGTTACACTTTTTTGACTCCTCACGTAAAATCAGCAGTGCGACATTTTGTTGGTTTTGTGAATATGCACAGCCGCAAACATTACATGGGTAGTATATGTATATAAACACATACGAGCAGTTACATTCCAAAGGGTGTTTAATTTATCCTTTTTCCACGAAGTTGGATTTTTTTCATAACCTGCAGAAATATTTGAAATCTTTAGAAGTTACGTAAAGTGCACTCTTCAAAGAAGTGCAATTTTCAGTTCTTGAAAAATAAAATGTGAAGAGTCGTATAGTTAAGATTTTTACTGACGACATTTTCTCCATCCCATTTTGAGGTACTACGAATCAAGGATATAGGATTCGTGCATCAAAACTCTTTTGGGGTTTTCTCCTAACCGGAAAAAAATAAAGAATACAAAATAAAAGAAATGGCACCTGTCGGAAAGATATGGAACATAAAAACGCGCCTTATTCTGAGAACGTTTTAGAAATACCTGGAATATTTTAATCTTAATCTTAAACATAATTATTTCCTACCATGTTACATGTAAGAGTAGTTTTATTTTGTCTTTCAGAGTGTCCCTCCGTTGCTTGTTTTTTCACAATAAAAACCGATACTAATTACAATGACCATTAGATTTCAATTATTATCTTTTACTCTGTTCTTTCCAAATTGTCTTGTTAACGTTAGCTGTCATCTAAGGCAGTGTAAGGTAAGCAAGATGTACGTTATGATATTGCAACTGATGGACAAATTGCCCTACATCGACGTAAATAAGCACTGAATTGATCAGTGTCTTAGTAGTAGCCATGATAAAAAATCATGGGCGTACATACTCGAGCAGGATTTGAACCTACGACCTCCTGATCACCGGACAGGCGTCATTTCCACTAGACCACCGAGCTTTCGCCCGAAAGCAAGTGTTGGTTCTAATCCTTATAGCATGCAGCGGGTACTGCTTTGTTAACAAAGCATATATATATATATATATATATGGGTCAGAATTTTGAACGATGTACAATTGAGCCAAAACAAGGCAAAATTTAAAAAGTATGAAATTCTCTTAATCATTCATCTTACCTGAACGAGTATAACTCAAGCTTTGATATGAACCCAATTATACTAGGATTTTCCCAGAGGAACAAGTTTTTATTCACCGCTGAAGTTTACCATGTCCAGAGCAGCAAACGTCCGTGAGGAATAGTACTGCACATACATTTGAATACCATTTAACATAGTTTGCAAAGATCTGATTCAGTTCAAAATCCTAACGAAATATCTTAAGGGACATGTGTACGTGCTTGCAGAGTTTTCAAGCTTGTACTCTTAACCTGTACGAAATGGTAGACAACTGATGGTTTAACTAAATTCGTCGTTTCTGTTGAAATATTGCTCTTCCGCTAAACACTTTCTCCTCTTTACGCGCATTTTACAGAAACTCAATATTTTGACCTCTTATTTTACTATCCCATACTTTAATCCTCACTCCCAAATAATAACATAACTTTTTAAGGTGCATGTGATCTAGGCAGTCTCTATAACCCAACAAACATAGCATAGTTTTCATTACGGAGGTTCGCATATAGCTCACGGACGTTCGGAACAAACAAGATATTGAACAATGCAGCTCTCTTGAGTTGGAAACGCATTCTACTCACAACAAACAGCAATTTCATGTCGAGAACAAACTCCTCTGCAAAATCCTGAATAGATATTACCAATTCTCAATTGTATAAGCTTGTTTATCTTCTCATACTGAGGAATCAAAGAAAACAATTTTTCCCTCTCTCGTAAATGAACGTACAAACGTACGTGTAATCTCAGTGACGTAGTCCATCCTTGAGAACGAATATATTTATCAAAATTTCGTTATCATGTAGTAAAGATTCAGGTCCTAAATTTGTTATCTAAAGTCTACAATGCAAAATTTGCTTATGACGAACAAGGTCACAGCTAAAATCATGACAAAGAATTAACATAGAAAAACAACAGAAATGTGCTCCGTAATAGAAATACGAAGTTTAGCCGGGGAGGGCAAACGAATACGTTAGGAAGAAATCCCTCTGTGTTTGCTCCTTGTGTTACACACTGTTACCGAGGAGAATTTGTGTTATTATATTAATCAGAAATGATAAGAGGTTCGATACTGCGAAGTTTCGTCGTAACAAGACACAATAAGTCCATATAACTTGGATGGATGTTTGTGACTTCGATATTATACAATATGGTTTGTTATAACAAACATTTTGTAGCGCGTCATTTCGGAGGCTCGTTATTCATACAGTTTGTCAATAGGAAAATTGATAGAGTTCGTATAATTATGAAGCTTTTTTATTCGGTGAATGATAGGAATCTCCGAAGGTTAATCGAAAGGTTTATTAATTGGAACATGAAAAACCGTGTTCGCTTATCCAAATTTCAAAACTTCATAATAACCGTTTTCACCTAAACGAATATCAGGCCCATTCCACTTGTAGAAGAACAGACCTAAAATAATGATCCTTAACATTTATTTTTCGGACTAACAAACTTTCGGAATAAGAACATTTTTGATAACAAACCTCCTGAATTAACTAGAAACATTGTTTTTTTCATTTTCGGAATAACAAACCTTTGGACATCGGAGTAACGAATCTTTGGAAGAGCGAACGTATCAAAGTGCAATCTTAAACCTATTCTTAATCATTACTTTTTTAACATGTGTTTTCAAAGAAAGCACAAAAGCACAAACAAATTGACGATCTCTCTGTCTCTTAAATGTAAAATGAAAAAAAAAATCTTGGAAAGAATTACAAATGAACATTGCTTTTCATTGATGAGTATAAAACAACACCATGTGATGATAAGCGAAGGATTTGTGTGTTTTCGTCAGACAATAATTGTATACTGCATTATTTTTGTTCGCTTGTGACGGCATTTCGATGAATAAAAAACATAAACAAACAAACAAAAACTTCTCCAGAGGAATTTGGTGTAACGGGAGTGCACTGGCAATTATTTTCTCTGTGTGTTGGAGCTCGATCCCTTCTCTGTTTCTCAGTCATTTTCATTCAACTGCTTCCACGTAATTTTGAAACCTTTCCGTTTCTTATTCAATACATGTCCATTACAGCCTAATTCCGTCATTATCCTGAATGTGATTGCGTAGCACTTTTCGGATTTGTTTGGTTTGTTTTGTTTTGTTTTTGCTTTCTGTTTGGTCGCAGCATGTTCAGTCTTTTGAGGGAATGATAGAAAAATCGTCATGAAGAGAAAAATAAGAATGAATTAAGGCATCTAATATCATGACAATTACAGCGAACGTCCGTTATGGAGACCAAAACTGGACGTGTTCTGTTTGAAACGGCAGCTACCATACTCAAAAGATAAACACTTGGAGCACCTGTCACTAAAAAGTGGCACTGATCCTCTTTCTCCTACTATGTAATCCATTGACTTATTCTACCAACGAACATCCGTGACCAAAACGTTTTCCGTTTGTTATTACACGTAAACTGAGTGCTGAACGTTATTCACTTTTGGGTATGAGCGGCTCGGTGATTTGGTAATATTTTCAACTAACATTGACTTTATGTGCAGTGATATATTTGTAATTATCAGAAATTTCCTTTCTCGGACAGAACGTCCGTGAGCGAAACTCTCAGAACCTGTAACAGCACAAATTGTCTCCAGAACCCCATTAGAAAGAAATTCAAATGCACAGAAATTACAGATTACACAAAATTCCATTTTCCTATAACTTTGTTTTCAGTGTTTAGCTGTTTTTGTATAATTAGAGAGAAAACAAGCGTAAAATTGTGAGTAAATTTTCAACTGTTTGTTCATCATGATCACATAACGCCTTAAAAATTCTGAAACTACTGCTCTAAACTCATTGTTTACTTTGTAAAACGTTATTTGTCGCTATTGGAGCCAAAAGTTTTAAAGAACACAGGACACTTTCGGGACAAGTTATCCCTATCGGAGGGATTGCATACGTCACGGACGTTCGCTAGAATTGTCACGGACGTTCGTTCTACTACTAGGGTCATGTTCCAGGACGGATAACTAATCGGCAGAGAGTACCTAGCCTTCCTAACTCTTTCACAAATTTGAAAAGGTATTGTCAATGCAAATTATAAGAAATTTGACATCCTTACAACATGTTTTGCTGAGAAGGGGATCAGGAGGTGAATTTTCAAAGAAAATATTAATTATTTGCTTGGTTTTCGGTGAATTGCATGGTCCAAAAAATGCGGACGAACCTCAGTCCGCTCCAAATATGACATGCAGCTCCTCGGCTAGAGAGCCAAAGGTAAAATGCACCTTCGCCATCAAAGCAAGATGGTGTCCCACTCGAAAACGTTTTAATAATCACGGACGTTCTTTTTTTCTCGGAGGTTCGTCTAAAAATATAATGTTGGTTCTTATTTGACAAAGGATGGACAGAAACACAAAACAAACATATTATCGTGTGGCTAGATCTTAGTTGATTACGACTCTGAACAATATCGCCAATAACGTTTAATGGGATACGATCTTTATTAGAAAATAGCGGAAGCACGTCCGTGACGAAAACTGAGTATAATTTTGCATAAAAGAATGTTACGTCCCATGTACAGCCAGCAGACGTACAATTTTTGCAGGATATGTTCATTAGGTGGAACACCAAATTTTCGTATACATTACAGTTGAGACAACAAAGTAGAATTTGCAGCAGCGATAGAAATAAAAGCATCACGGACGTTCGCCTGTTTAGGACTTTGGTATTTCAATTGTTCTCTGTAATTTTATACGTGCTCATAAAGTTCTTATAATTTTGTGGTTCATACCCATGATATGTCAGATCCAGAACATGGTCAGATATTAGATGCCACGTACGATAAAGAATGCACATCATTAGTTTGAAAAACAAAAATAATTGTGAAAATAGCGTTTTTAACGTATTTTTACGCTTTAAGTCCTTGTCAAATGAAAAATATCAGGCAAAAGTCAACAAAACCATATATTTCCTGAAAGGAAATTTACCAATCTTTGAGATGGCATGAAAAAATCTGGTTTCTTAGATCATCCTGGCGTGTTCTAAGGGAAAGAATGTCATTAGGTGCGAAAATTGGCAATTGTACATCGTTCAAAATTCTCACCCATATATATATATATATATATATATATATATATATATATATCATCTCTTCATGTGTACATAATGATTATAACAATGTGTTTGCGTGCACGCTCTACAATGTTTTGATGGCGCACCTATTGATAGCGTGTAAAATTTGCATCTACAGTGATTCAGTGATTTTTTTTTTTTTATGTGTGTGTGTGATCATTTATTGGACGTTCATATAAGATTACAGTACTCACTGTCATGATACTATTATATTGTCGGGCATGGCGTTGCCAAAAAAATTGATAAGCCCTGAATTGATTTGTCAGTTTAAGGCCATTCTTTTTTCATAATTTGTTTCGATCTGAATTTCTCTCTCATTGCACTTGGAAAAAAGTAAAAATTAAGTCAAACCAACCCCCAAATTTTAGTCAGTACTTCCTGAGTTTGGTTTGGATTGTTTGGTTTTCTTTCTGCTTTTTCCCAAATCACACATAACAAAATAATACATAGATTAAGTAATTAGCATTACGCTACGCATAATAAGCTAGCATACTCTCTTACACATTAATTCAAAATATATATAAACTATGAACATGACAATTTTCGATGTATGAGACGTATAGCATAATATCCCTCAAAAAAGTTCAGAAGGGAATCGTGGATTTAACAGTTCTGTAAGTATGTAAATAATAATTGACTATTTATTCAGAATATTTCATGTCGTTATGATAAACGAATTTCAGATGAAAAAAATAAACAAACAAGAATGGGTTTGAATGAATTTTGTTAATTTAACGTTTGGACATATCATACATAATTGGGTTTGTTTTTAGTGTTTCTATGTATGTGTCATGTGCATGTCTATTACATATTTCTGTCTACAATATTAACTGAAATATTACCATAGTTTACATCATGTCATGTTAAATATTGTAGGAAAGTGATCAGGGCGACAAGTGATGGGACGCTGTGGCATAGTTGATAAGACTTCCGGATTCCGAGTTCGATTCCCGCCCACTGCTAACGTTCTTGATCAAGGTTTTTTACCCACCTTTCTATATTCCTCTCAACCCAGGTGTACAAATGGGCACCTGGCAAACTCTAGGGTAATAGTAATGACAGGTCCCACTGGCAGAGCAGTGGCAACACTGAAGAGGCTACCCTTGATAAAGAAGACATTATTGTTATTATTATTGATAGTTTTATTATTTTCATTATAACTATTATAATCATTGTTATTGTTACTTTTAATATTACTTAAACTATTATTATTTGTATTATTAGTATTATCATCATCATTATGATTGTTATTAGATCTCCAGTTTTTATCACATTGAAATTCTCACTTGACGAATTGATAGCATTGTGTGTATGTAAGCATCAAACAAAGACCCCCCCCCCCCCTCCTCCTCTGAATAATATCTTTCTTTCATTTATCCTTCAGAAAAGTTGGCATTGTTTGTACAATGTATTAGATTGGTTTAAAAAAAACCAATAACTACACATTTGATGCATACATTAAGGTTGATTTTGCGGATGGAATAAACTGAATTAAGTTATGGGAGAAATTGTGTGTGTGTGTGTGTGTGTGTGTGTGTGT
Source organism: Diadema antillarum (assembly GCF_040938485.1). Taxonomy (NCBI): domain Eukaryota; kingdom Metazoa; phylum Echinodermata; class Echinoidea; order Diadematoida; family Diadematidae; genus Diadema; species Diadema antillarum. The sequence continues at coordinate 888,712 of NW_027272095.1, read as the reverse complement.
GTATGCACGCGGTTACGATGTTACTAAAAGTGTACTTCAGGTTGCCGTATGCCATTTTGTGTTGTTTGTGTTTGCTTTTGACTGACTTGTCGAGGGTAAATCAGTGTCCATGACAAATTTGATGTCTGATAACCTTTTGCTCATCGACGATGTGGGTAAACAGAACAACGATTAGACCTTAGGATATTTCTAACTTTGTGTCAAAAGGCTTTTCGGACGGAGGCGTATTCATAATTCAGACTGTCGTTGTGATACTAAGTACACTGTGCTTGTACGGGGCATAACAGGTAGGTCTGATCATTTTTATACTCTCGCTTTTTTTATAGTAACTTGCGACAGTTTTGGAATGTGAAATCTTGTTCTCTTTTAGAATCATGAGTTATTACAGCATCATGGTGTTGTGTAAGGTTTAAATAGTCTTGATTTAGATACAAAACCCCCTTTTTTTTGGGGGGGGGGGATGGCCAATGTTATTTGGTACACCCCCCTTTTTTGTTAGGGGGCATACTTTCCATGATATGCGTATATCCTATACTAGTACGCATGCAACTGGTTCTAACTTTGATATCATCAATTCATTTATTTATTTATTTATTTATTTACTTACTTATTCATTCATTTATTTGACGGTAGAATAATTATTTGTTTAAAACTGGTTTAATTCAGTACTTCCTGAGTTTGGTTTGGATTGTTTGGTTTTCTTTCTGCTTTTTCCCAAATGACGTGTGTAACAAAAGACTACATAGATTAAGTAATTATCATTACACTACGCACAATAAGCCAGCATAATCTCTTGCACATTAATTCAAAGTATATAATATATATCATAAACTATCAACATGACAATTTTCGATGTATTCAGTTCAGTTCAGTTCAGTTCAATTTTATTTCATATTTCCATTTTCTCAATGATGACATTACAAAATTATTGACAACAAAACAAGAGTACAAAATATATACAATCATGTCTTTTGATTGTAGAAGAAAAAGAAAAAGAAAATATACTTGACACAAATGTACATGGTCACATCGTATGAAAATGTCACTAGTAAGTATAAGAAATATGATGGGGCCTACATAAAAGCTTTAAAGCTTGTAAAACTGTAGGTTCCCCGAGTTCATAGGCATATAATTTTACACGGAGAACGGATATGTTTGTCTTGACCAACTAAAATTACACCAGTACAACAAATCGATGAGTAATAAACTAAT